>NC_046157.1:111983007-112120507 GCF_011064425.1 Rattus rattus
TAAGGAGGAGTTCTTTTGGCTATTTTATTTTTTACAGTAAAAACAATTTACTATGGTAAAAATTACTATTCTTGGCATGCCTAATTCAAGAAATGTGCTATGTGTGTGTGTGTGTGTGTGTGTGTGTGTGTGTGTGTGTGTGTGTGTGTGAATCTGTTTCCAGGGTGACCTTTTAACTTGAAATTACAGTGTTACTGTACGAATGCATAAGTTTGATTGCTTTTTTCACCCCCTGTGTTCTCTTCCCCTGACTCCCATCATCATTACATCTTTTGAAAATTCTGTTATTCCAGGTCTTTATCTTGGTCAGGCAGGCCTAGTTAAAATGTAGAGACTGAAGAGTTCACTGAAAAATTTGGGACTAAAGAAAAAGAGATCACCTTGGTCACTCTACGCTCAAGCTGTAGCTTCCCATTTACAAGCTTAGGAAAAGCATTGAGTAGACAGGTGATCCCGATCACCCTCATTCTGTCAGAAATATCACTTAGATTTGTACATGATGATGGCCCCTTTCTGTGCTGCAAGCCGGGTCGATGTGTCTAAAAGGATTTACAAGCTTATGTTGGAGGCAAGCAAATAACAACGGAAAAGGAAGCACTCAGAGGCAGGGTCAGGAGGAAAATGTGTTCAAGGCTATATCCTCTAGTACATAGAGTTCAAGGCTTACATGAGTTCCGGTCAAAGAGACAGAGAAAGAAGCAGGGCCAGGTGGGCAGGACAGGTCCTCTCCTCCACTCACCACACACCACACACACACACACACACACACACACACACACACACACACCCTGATATCCTGGGGCCAGTATGAGTTGATGTAGTTGCTGAGCGTGATCCCCGCTGAACCCAAAGATGTGAGTTTGACCGTGGCCAGCCACACTGTGGAAGGTAAGCACCCACTGTCCCCGGTTGTCCTCCAACACTCATGCGTGCACACATATCTGTTTGCACACGCACACTATATATAAATAAATAATTAACTGGAAGGCTTTAAACTCTAACTTGTCTGTTCATGGCGCATCCCTCAAGTCACTTTCTGATGGGGTGGGGTGGGAGAGGAAGCAAAGAGAAAACAAAGACATAGATGTGGACCTTCCATCTCCTCACCATCCTAGCAGGAGGTGAGGCGCTGGAAGGGGAGAGGTGACTCCTGCGCTTGGCTATCAGACTCTTGAGACAAGGGAAACTGAGAGTTCAAGTTTCCCCAGGAATTCTGGGGGAAGGGAAGGCTGAAATCTTACTACTAGTCAGGGAAGGGACTTGTTCCCCAGGCCGAGGTTCCACAGGCTTCTGATAGCTTACTGGACTGTCTTTTAAGACAAGTGAGGCAGAGGCAGAGGGAATCCTGCTTTCAGCAGAACCGCTTAGTCATGCCCGCCTCTGACCTTCAAGCCTAAACCTCACAGTCCAAAGGCAGACTTGAGGGCAACAGTTCCTCTCCCCCATAGGACCACACCGAACACATCCCCTTCCACTGCCTTTCGCAGTCACTCGCCTTTTTAATTGGTTTGCTGGGGATGGGTGGCCGTGTAGGTTGATGTCTATATGCAGGGGAGGGCTGGCACAAGTTAGGTTAAGGCTATAATAGCATGATACTATAATGCTATAGTACATTTTCATATAAGGGAGTGTTGGTCTTTCTTTGCAAAGCTGCCTTAGGTTTCCTAGAGCCTGAGCACTTACACATACACATTAGAACCATTTTTGTCAACATATGCAAACGAGTCAGCTTGCCTGCAATAGTTAGGGGTCTGAGGATTAAGAGAACAGATAGCTTGATGCTGCATCTTCCGGCCAGTAAAAATGAGACGTCTCTTCAGTGTTTTCAGCACCGTGTGCAGCTTCCAGTTCTTTTCTCAGACTTATTCCCAAGCATATGCTGCTATCTTGCATTTGCAATGTGTGCCACTGGTTGATGGTTTATTAGGATACCTTGGCTTTGGTTTGTGACCTGAGAGCTCACTACACTTTCTTGTCATATTGGTTTTTAGACTCTCTTTCCCCTGGGTTTTTCTACACAGACACTTGTGGTGGTATCTGCGAATAGAACTGATTTATTTCCTTCTTTCCAGTCTGTTTGTCTGTTTTGTTTTCTTGACTTACTGCATGTGACTGACAGCATCAGCTGCCTCCTCCGGTGCAATGCGAAACAGAAGTGCTAAATTAACATGTCTTCTTCTCGATCTTTGGAAAAATATCTTCGTGCTTTCCCCACGGAGGGATGGAGTGTTTGTAGGTTTTTATTGGTTTGGTTTGTTTTAGACACCCTCTACGCTGTCACCGGACGTCCACTTGGATACTGCACTCCCCTCCCCGCACATGTCATCACCGGGGACTTTTCTGGGGACTGTACTTTATTTTGCACCACCAAGGGGAGGGGGTTCTCTTGGATGTCGAACACTTTGCACCTGTACCTTCACATGTCAGACACGTCAACAACTCACACATACCTACTCCAACATGTGGCCTTGTGGTAGTGGGTGTGGCCCTGTTGGAGTAGGTATGTCAGCCATACACATTCACACACACATACAGAAAAATAAATAATTCTTTAAGTGAATACATAAGCTCAGAATTCAACAATATAATAATAATAGTAATAGTAATAGTAATAGTAATAACAGAGTCCTAACAAATTATAAAGTAAACTTGGCTCCTTTTTAGAACTCACTGTCAAGCTCATTTTTAACTGTTTATAACTTGCTTTCCTGGCAAGCATCTCTCTTATTTTAAGGAAGAGCTGTCAATAATTCTAAGTCCCTTGGAACATAATCCTAGTTTTCCGACTCAGTACCAGCCAAAGTCTAGCTAAAAACGTATCTTAAATAAATCAGGCAAGCAGGTGCTATGCAGCTGCTCATTTTTTTTAAATAAATAATTTATAACAAACAAGGAATCAAATGCGCTCTAGTTTCCATTTACTGAAAACTGTGCATTCAGTCCCCAATATTAAACTAAGGAACGTAGCTTGTGTGATGTATCTAAAACACGTCCTTGCCTTTAACGTGCATGAGTGCTTTGGCCTCCATGTATGTCAGTGAGTCATGTGCATGCCTGGTATCTATGAGGGCCAGAAAAAGGCACTGGATCTCTTGGAACCAGGGTTATGGATGACCTTGAGCTGCTATGGGGGTTTGGGTATCAAACCCAGGTCCTCAGGAATAGCAGCCAGTGCTCTCATCTGCTGAGCCAACTCTCCAGTCCCTCAAATATTCTAAACTGTGATCTGTGTACACATGTGTCATTGTAAGAGTGTACATACACATGTGTGCATACATGTGGGGGGGGCAGATGTCAATCTAGGTGTCATTACTCAGGGGCTAACCGCCTGTCTTTAGAGACTAGGCTTCTCTACTGGTTTGTATATGCTCGGCCCAGGGAGTGGCACTATTAGAAGGTGTGGCCTTGTTGGACTGGGCGTGGCCTTGCTGGAGTGGGCGTGGCCCTGTTGGAGTAGGTATGTCACTGTGAATGTGGGTCCGGGGTCTGCCTGTCTTCATATCCTCAGCTCAGGGACCACAATCAAGGGCTGCGATTTTTTGTTTGTATGTTTGTTTGTTTGTTTTTGTTTTTTCTGTTTTTGTTTTTTTTTTGTGGGTCCCAGGGATGAAGCTCAGGTCCCCATGCTTATATAATGAGTGTTTTACTGACTAAGCAACCTCTTTAGCTCCACTCCCCTCAGTTTCCTATTGTCACTTCACATCCTCTTAGACGATGTAGTTTACCTCTGCCTTTGCCCGTCCATCCTTCTCGTGGACCACCTGCTTCAAATCTGCCCACCATCCCAGAGTGAGAACAAATTGTGTCCACTCTCCCCCTCCTTGATTGCTCTCAATTTTTTTGTAATGTAACATTTTCCCACACCGCCAAGGTTTCGCGTCGTGTATATTCCACTCTGTTTTAACTGAGGGTTGCACAGGCCTGATGTTGCTTTGAAAGTGTCAGTGGCCATGAGGACCAACCTGGTGTGATGCTTCAAAAAAAGGCAGGACTCCACCATGCTTTCCCGGGAGAGGATCCATCCAGTCCAACCTGTGTCCCAGTACAATCAAGTCATGAGGACAGTTGGTTTTGTGCAGGCTGTGTTTGAACACCTCAGGCTGTCCTTGGAGGATTGGAGAAGAAGGAAGACACATGCAAGGCCCAACCTTCCTTCTTTCTGCCAAACGGGCGACAGCTGAAAATCATCTGCTCTTTTCTGTCAGGGCAATGGGTAAGTTTCTTGACTGACGACTGCTAGGAAATGGTAGGAGTATGCTCCCCTGATGCTGCTTTCAAGAACCACGCCAGCTACAGCAGGCTTTTCCCCTTGGGTTGCTGGGGGGACATCTTTGTTAGAGTTTCTATTGCTCTGACAAACACCACGGCAAAAACAACTTGGGGAGTGAGGGAAAGGGTTTACTTCAACCTAACACTCCATCACTGAGGGAAGCCAGGGCCGGAAGTGAAGCAGAGACCATGGAAAAGCTCTGCTTAGTGGCTCGTTCAGCAAGACTTGCCCAGTCTCCTTTTCAGGACCACAGGCCCAGAAGCAGCGCCACCCACATCAATCCTTTATCAAGAAAATGCCCTACAGGTCAATCTGGTGGGGACATTTTCTCAGTTGATGTTCTTGCTTCCCAAATGACTCTAGCCGGTGTCAGATTAACCTAAAATCAGCCAAGACAGTTGCTCTGGGGAAAAAGTTATGGCTTAGACCTTTCCAGCTCCTGCCATCCACATTGGATGAAAGAGACGTTGCTTCCTCTGGAGAAAGGATCCGCAGCAGTCTGAGCAGGGGCTTGGGGTCAGAGATGGGCGTGGTCAGCAGCTGGCCCTCGGTCCCAAATCCTTACAGTATGGTACAATACATTGAGTTCTTCATGTGTTTCAGGTTTGTAGGGAAAGCTCCCAGCCTGGCATCCACCATCCACGTGTAACTTCTGTTCTTAAGTAACCACCAATGAGAAGTCCCACCATCCGGCCTGTTTCAGGGCTGGTAAGAGTCAGTCCATTCATGAGGCTCGTTGGTTTGGTAAGTGCTGCTTGTGTGCCTTCCCTGAATGTGCTAGCCCAGAGGGGCCCTCAGACCAGTGCCGGGGGCAGCCAGCAGGATGGGACTCAAGGGAAAGACTCTGTGTGGGTGCTAAGGAGAAAAGGGCCTTGGCTTTCCTGAGGGGAGGAGTCACAAGGACCTGCCTAAGGAGGAAAGGACCCAAGGCCTCACTAAAGCCAGTCCATGCTGGCAGAGGCTCCGGTGTGAGCCCAGAGCAAAGTGAGGGTAATACCTGGGAAGGCATGGGCACTGTGGCAACAGGGATGCCTAGGCTGCCTGGGGGAATGCAGGCTTCTGAGGAGAAGGAAGAGAGTTCTTTCCAGGACAGCCGAGGAAGTCTTTCCATTATTCTTTGCCTCAAAATAGAATTATCTTTTGAAATCAAACGTGACAGGCGGCCCAGGCATTTTGCCTAGGCCGTCACAGAAACTGGCTTCCACGCCTACGGATACTTTTTATTCCCCCCTTCCAAAGGTAGAGGGAGGCAGCAGTGTCTGAAAGCATAAGAGAAAGTGAGAGGCGGAGGCAGAAGCTCAGGTGGAGGAGTTCAGAAAGGTGAGGTGAGGGAGGTGGGCAGAGGAATCAGAACTAACAGCCACCTGACGTCAGGGTGCTGGGGCAGAAGGCAGCTTTCATGGGGCTGGCTGGCTGGCTGGCAAAAGGCTCCCGTCCACAGTATGGACCACCATGTGGGTCCCCGGGGTCAGATATGGAGGCGGGACGGAATGGAGGGGGTGTCTGAGTTACAGGCCCCCAGAACAGGCCTCGAGCTGACCAGATAGTGTGTCCCGGATCTGACTTAGCAGGAACAGACACCCGCTGCGGCTGAAGGGCAGCGGGGAGGAGATGCAGGGGCCAGAGACATAGGAAGACAGGCTTCTCAGAGTAACGAGAGATAATAATAAGTCAACAGGCCCGAGAGAAAGTCGCAAACCTGGCCAGCCACGGTGGCCTCAGTTTCCTTATCTGGAGGAGTGAGTCCCTGGAGTGGCCACCTTTTGATGTTTTGACATCGCATTGTTGTCTACAGTTTGACCCCGGAGATCCATTTAATTGAGCTACAAACAAATAAAAACGAACTAAAGATGACCACAAGAACTAATTCCAGAATGCTCTGGGTTTGTGGTTTTGTGTTAGGTGGCGTTCGTAGCTTTGGCTGGCTGCATGTGGTGTGCAGGTTGGATGTGCCCCCACTGCCCTCGTTTGGCAGAAGGGAGCCTGGGGAAGGATCTGTGTTAGGTGATGTCCTTCACAGCTGCCGCATTAAGCTGCATGTCCCCATCTGCTGTCCCCAGATGAGTCATCCGACCTCCGATCTCTCCTTGAGTCCCTTGGTAATCTGGTCTGAGGACTTGTTTTACACTGTGTACCTGACATCGCGTGCACGAGTGTGTGCGTGCGCGAGGCTGGCTGGATCAGCCCAACAACCAACGCTCTCCAGAGATGCTACAAGAGGCCGGAAGGCGATGGATGGAAGCTCAGGAAACTGAGCTCAGCCAGGACTGTATCTTTTATCAATTTTTTGTTTGAAGTAGGCCACGAAAGAAAACAAGGGGCATGACGGGAGCCATGAGAGAGGAGCCGCTCCCTCTCCCTGGCATCTGGTGGAGTCGTCTCACCGGGGGAGACTCAGGAATTCCATCATGATTAGTTTTTAAGGTCCGTCTTCCTCTCCAGCTGGAAACTGTGGTCTTCTAGGATGCTCATCAAAAGTCTTCAAGGAAAAGGCTGTGTCTTAACTCCCGGGGGGCAACTCTGCTCTCCTGGTTTTGTGTTAGTCAATTGTAATTCCATCCCGGGCACCCCCAGAGCCACCCTACAATCCCATATAGGAAAGAGAGGCGGTGAACAAAAGAAAGCTTCTCAGTGGCTTTTGGAGGAGGAACTTGAGCGTCACCAAGAGGGTACAGGTGACGGCTAGTCACCTTGTAAATGGGGCTCTTTCCATACTCGAGCACACCACGATTTCTTCCTGAAAGACTCTTTCATTTTTTTTATTAACCACCATGCTTAAAATACATGTTAAGATGTCTTTTAATAACCCCGGGTTCTCTTTCCTGCTTGCTCACTCTGAAATTGTTCTCTGTCGTGGCCAAGGATATGTTCTTTTTTCGAGTCAAGTTCCCTAAAAGATTATGGGAAACCTGCAAGGCAACTCCTCGGGCTGCCATGAGTGAAAATAAAGAAGTGAGCACTGCCAATGACCTCATTAACAAAGGGCAGGGGGAGGAGTTAGAAAGGTCTGAACTTCTAGGGACAGCGCGGACCAAGGAGGACAGGGCATTAGACAGGATAATCCCAGAGAGCCCTGGAACCTGAAAGTGGGCAGATACCCTGTACAGCCATCCTCTTCCAAGAGTGGGAAGCTCCAAATGGCCACGGAATGGCTGGGCCCCAGGGCTTGCGTTCATTGGCTTTGTCCCCTCTGAAAAGGGGCGCGGAAAACTTTGGGGCTCTCTGAAGACTCAGACAGAGTAGCCGATCTTGGAGGGGGGTGAGGTGAGGGGAGGTGGTTACAGTCCAGTTGAAGCCAACTGATAGGAGCTAGAGTCCTGGCTTTTTGCCTGCTCTGTCCTGTTCATCTGAGCAGCGAATGGCTTGGGGACCACACCATCTGGCTGTGGGGGGCCCCCAGGATATCCACTCGGGCAACCCTGTGATGGATGATTCCACTTGCCCTTCAGGCGTCTGCAGGTGCCTGTGCAGCTCCGTACACCCCCGTAGACTTTCTCCATAAACGGCTCTGACACCTGTGTAAACTTTCCTTTGACGGCAGGTGGCTTTATCAAGACGTGCGGACTGCCACCTTTTCCTTCGGGCGTACATGTAATTGCCAGGGGTCGGGTGGGGGGAGGTGTCAGCCTCCTCAGCAGTGGCTGCAGAGCACAAAGCAGTGTGGAATATGCACGCTCTTGCAGGAGAAGTAAGCATTCTCTGAGGGTCAGTGGTGTTTGCATGCAGGGTTTTCTTTTAGACTTACTGCAGGGATTGGCCTGGAGAGGTCTCTCTCCAGTTTCTGTTGTATGGGACGTTGGTTTGCATGCACTGGAATGCCCCCTGACCCATGCCGGCAGCCGTTGCTGATATCTGTGATCCCCAGGCATCATCTCATTTAAGATGGGTGCTGTGGGACTGGCAGAGGTAAGAACAGCTAACCCTGAAAGAGCCAACCCATGCGGTCCTCTGGAACTCATCTGGCTGATTGCTTCCTGTTTTGGAAGGCTGAGAGGAGAAACAGAGCCCCGAAGTGCCCTAATCAATACAATTCTGGTGTCATTGATTTTTAGGTCAAGGAGAGGCAAGGGAAACAGCTGGTGAGTCAGATTCTTCTGGGAGAATGTGAGCACAGCAGACTGGCAAGCAGGCTCTGGGCTCTACTCCCCGAAGGGCTGTCTACATGTCATACATAACCGCTGGTTGGCCTTAAGATTGGCCAGCACCTGGAAGATACAGGGATATTGATAAACGCTGTATCACATAGAAAATGTTCTACGGTTGTTACCCCCTCATCCCCACATCACAAACTCAGCTCCTAGAGCCTCTTAAAGCCTAGAAGCGATGTTCTGAAATTAAAGCATCCCAGACATGGGTCGTGAAGAGTGGAGGGGAGCTGAGGGTGTAGCTCTCAGTCGGTAGAGTGTTTGCCTAGCATGCACAAAGACCCAGAGAGAAGATAGTAGGTTCTCTTCGTTTTTAACAGTGGATTGTGGGAAACTCCTCTCAGTGAAGACCATAGCCTTTTTTTTCAGAGGCTCTGAGCAGAAACCTGGGGCAGTCAGTCCTTGATGCTCACATCAACAAGTACATTAGAAGCAGGCTCCCTTCTCCCACTAGAGACAAGAGGATCAGAGATTCAAGGTCATCCTTGACTACATAGTAAGTTTGAGGCTTTAGTGGGAAACATGAGACCTTGTCTCACATGGAGGAGGGGGTGGAGGAGGAGGAGGGGGAGGAAGAGGAGGAGGAAGAGGAAGAGAGGGAGAAGAGGGAGGAGGAGGAGAGGGAGGAGGAGGAAGAGGAAAAGGAGGAGAGGGAGGAGGAGGAAGAGGAAGAGGAAAAGGAGGAGAGGGAGGAGGAGGAGGAGGAGGAGGAAAGGTGAAAAAGTGAGAGGAAGAAGGGTTGGTTGAGTAAAGCCAGGGAACCCTGAGCATCCGTGGGAGAATGAACAGAGTGTGGACCAGGCTGCAGAGCAGCCTCTGAGGGCCAGCTCCCAGGTTACCTCCAGTTTTGCAACAGGCTTCTCTGTTGGTCTTGGTCTAGCTGCTTTGATAACCACATATTGATGTCCTGCTGGGCCCTAGATCAGTCTTTGGCTGGGCAGGGGGACGGGGTGGAGGGATAGAAGAGTGTGTGATCCAGCCTTTGATTGGACACAGAGGACAAGCCTGAGGGAGAGATCTTTTCCAGTCACTGTGGGGATACAGGGTAGAGCTATCCTGGCAATCTTCCCTGCGTGTGGTCCAGGTCGGCTGGCCGAGTGGCCAGAGGCTCTGGGGCTTCGCAGCTTGGAGCGCCCCTGTGTTGCAAGCCTGGCAGGTGGAGTGCTTAAATATTTATCACAAACAGAAATTGATATTGGAGAACTAAACTCCGAAGAAAGGAAATTGAAAGCCAAGGGAGGGTGGGACCTCTGCATCCCAATTTGTAGAGGCCAGCCTCTGAATATTTCATTAGCTCGTCTGAGTGCTGAGGGGCCAGATGTTGCGGATGTGAGCAGTTCTGGTTATTCACACACCAGCGCGCCTCCCCAGCAGCGTGCAGCTCATCATTCTGGGGCCGCACTGAGGTCAGATACAAAGTTGCCTTAGGGAAAGAAGAAGTGACTCAGAGTGCGGTGGATGGGGGGGAGGACTTGCATCAAGCTGCCAGGGGAATTATAAGGTAGGAGAAACGTGTTGAACACTGAAGTGACAGCCAGGAAAAGGAGATGGGGTATGAGCAAAGGGGCTGCCTCGAATGACTCTGACTTTTTATCCTGCTCTTCTTTATATTTGTGTGTAGGGGAGGGGTAAGTCCCGAGTGAGTGTGTACTGTTTGACACAGACACTGCCATGTCAAGGAGCCCTATGCCGCCTGCGAGTGGCAAAAAGAACCTTCGGGAGCTGAGTTCAAGTGTTGACAGTATGTGAAGAAAGTAACCGCTGCTGGCTTTATCTCTCCAGGTATTCGTGGCCTGAAAACTGCTCCCCTGCAGAGAGCAAAGCTGCCTCCTTGTTCAGAGGGATATAATGAGACCAATTCTTGTTTGCCTGTAGGCAAGCATCTTGGCTGCCTGTTCGACTGTGGGTAATAAGAACACTGAGCTACCATGGTGTCTCGGCTTCTCCATCAGAAGACACCTGGGCCCAGCTTTTCTGTCCGTGTGCCTGTGTGTGTGTGGCATTTCTTCGATCCCTTGCTTAGGTCAATTTCTAGAGCCCTGCAGGACTCAGCAACTCAGACTTGGTGAAGTACAAATCACCATCATCACCACCGCCGCCGCCATCACCATCAGCATCATCACCATCGCCATCATTATCAATCACATTACTGTCTTTATCATTACCTTACTCTGTCCTTGACTCATGAGCTGATCTATTCCTTAACAGAACCATGTCAATATAAACTCTGGCCATTTTACAGTTGAGGTAACTGAGGGATAATAAATTGGGTCCAAGAAAGCCAAGAGCTATGAGGAAGCAGCGCCGGTCTGCTGGACACCACGGGTGTCTTCTAACTGAGGCTCACTGTAGTGAAACCTGTCAGTCACTGGCTGGCAGCAGCTCTAGAACTTGGCACACTCAAAGAATTATTTGATTAATTAATTGGATTTTGAGACAGAGTCCAGATTGGTGTTGAATTCGCTACATGTGCCTTCTGTTGGGGATCAAACACGGGGCTTTCTGAATCCTGGGTGAGCACTCTACCAACTGAGCTACATCCCATTACCCCAAGAACATCTTTAGGTCTCCTTCTACGCTACATACTGTCCAGGCAAGCACTGGCTTGGAGTACCTTGAGATAGCCACTAAGAAGTTGTCCCACTCTGTGGTCTGCCCAGAAGATGCATAGCTGTCATTGCTGTCTGCTGAGCTAGGACCAAACTTGATGCATCATTTCCCACAGACAAAGTTTCAGAGACAGGCGCTTAGTAGCAGCATAGCAGAGGCTGCCCAAGGCCTGCACCTTCTGTCTTTGTGAGAGTCTCAGACCTGTACTGATTAGCAGAAATGGCTCTGTACTGGCTGATTTTGTGTGTCAACTTACACAAGCTGGAGTTATCACAGAGAAAGGAGCCTCCCTTGAGGAAATGCATCTATAAGGCATTTTCTCAATTAGTGATCAAGGGTTGGAGAGCCCCCATTGTGGGTTGTGCCATCCCCGGGCTGGTGGTCCTGGGTTCTACAAGAAAGCAAGCTGAGCAAGGCAGGAGAAGCAAGCCGGTAAGTAGCACCCCTCCATGGCCTCTGCATCAGCTCCTGCTCCTGACCTGCTTGAGTTCCAGTCCTGACTTCCTTTGGTGATGAACAGCAATGTGGAAGTGTAAGCTGAATAAACCCTTTGCTCCCCAACTTGCTTCTTGGTCATGGTGTTTGTGCAGTAGTTGTCTGTAGGTTGAGAGCAGTTAGATGCTGGATTCAAGTCCATTATTATCACTTTAATGGAGCATCCCTGGCAGAAGGCATCTAGGGTATGAAGAAAGGAGTGGCCGGCCAGCCTTATGATTACTCAAACCACTGCATAATTTATTTCACAAACCATTGAGTTACCTCTGATATTTAGAAACTGCCTATTGTGATTTTAGCAAAGGGGAAAACAGGGAGAAAATGGAATACTTATATTTTTACCAGATTAATTAGCCTTATCTCCTTCTCAAAGCTTTTCTTTCTGATGCTTTTATTATGAAAATAACATCTAAGGGGCTGGGGAGATAGCTTAATCTGTAAAGAGCTTTTTCCACACAAGCATGAAGTTCAATCCCACGATCCCACATTAAAAAAAAAAAAGCAGGTTAAATATACTTATAATCTCAGGCAGCATCACTGAATTGTCAATCTCAAGGCCAGGGAGACACTGTTTCAAAAGCAAATGAAACAAAACACAAAGTAGATGGTGACTGAGGAATGACAGCAAGGCTGACCATTGGATTACACACACACACACACACACACACACACACACACCGACCATCATACCATCACAGACACTATCACACACACTCATACACATTCACAGGCATTCACACTCATAGACACACTCACACGCACACCCCTATGAGGCCAGTGAGATCATCCAGCAAATAAAAGCACTTGGGAGGCAGAGACAGGCAGGTCTCTATGAGTTCAGCCTGGCCTATACACCAAGTTCCAGGCCACTGGCCAGGGTTACACAGTGAGACCATGTCCAAAACAAAACATCAACAAAAACAAAACAAAACTATAACCCTCCCCCCAAAAAATACAAAGAAAAAAGCATTTACCATTCAAGTCTGATGTCCTGTCTTCAACCTCCTGAATTCTCACAAAAAAGCCAGGTAAGCAACTGGAAGCCCAATACATCAACTTGATATAACAGGTTGAGACCCAGAAATCCATGGGCTGGCTCTTCTGGAGAACACAAGCAGTAGAAATGAGACACCTGCCTTGACAAGGAACATTGTACCCTGTCCTCCCCACGTATACTGTGAAACACTTGCACCCCCCACACATAGACATACGACACATAAAAACTCTGTCACACACATAATAAATAAAAACAGAAATTAAAGCTGAGAGAGTTGGAGTAAACAGGTTAGCTGTAAATTCCCAGCACTTGGGGTGGGTGGGTGAAGGACTGTGCCATTTTGTCATCATAAACCATCTGTTGGGGATGAAACTCGGCTTTCTGATCGCTAAGTCAGCACCCTAACAGCTGAGCGACATTCCCAGCACCCCTAAGACATTTCGAGATCTTCCGTGCGGCAGACAGTGCAGGCAGCTGCACGGCTGTGAGAAACCTCAGCGTTCTCAGCATACAGGGGAAGCTATGTTCCACCGTGTGTCTGGATCAGCGGAGCCTGCGCAAACACACCGTAGGCCTGTGAGGATGCACACTCACACCCTGTCCAAATGCACACAGACACGCTTACACCCACGTGTGAGGATCCACATGGTTCATACACATCTACGAGGATGCACAACGGGCGTTTGGCTCACTACTTGAGGGACAGCCGTCATGGGGAAGAAGCACTGGCCATACGAAAAAACAGAAGGCAGCTAGTCACATCGTCTCCACAGCCCGGAAGCAGGGAGGGAAGAATGCTGGAGGTCAACTTCCTTTCTCATTTTTATGCACTCGGAGGTGCTCATGGCATGGTGCTCCCCACAGGCAGGGTGGAGCACTTGGGTTTCTATTTATGGCGTGTGTCTTGCACCCCCTTGTTTGAGTGTACACCGCATATGGCTTGTCCTTTCTAGAACAACTGAGCATCACTCCTGCCCTGTGACCTTTGCCCTGTGACCTTTCCCAGAAGCCTTAAACAGCTCTGTAGGGTCGATCAAGATGGCTTGGCTCTCAGGCCTGCACACACCCTTCAATCGGGTCTCAGATCTGCAACGTTTCCCCTTAGGTCTTCATAGCTCAAATGCACCTGACACAAATGCTTGTTCTGTTTGCTTCTGCCATTGACAGTACACACCCCTGAGGATGGCAGTGGTGCCGAGTGCCCAGAACCTGAAATGGCTCCAGGCCAGGAAAGTAGCAGGTGGATGTCTGAATGGTTAACAAGAGAAACTGGCAGGGAGATCAAGCTGGAAGAGAACATTCTGGATTTCAGACTGTCGGGTTCCCTCTAGCTCAAAGCTCCCTATGGACAATACCCATGGTCTCTCCACAGAAGGACCCCAGCCTTTCAGAGGGAGGGTAAGGGAACGGGCAAGATGAGGAAGAAGTGGATTCCTGTAACCAAGCCTGCGTTCTGTGCTCTGGGACTGTGTGTGGGGGATGGAAGGTGGGAGGGAGCTGACTCTTTCGAGGTGTCCTCTTCCACAGACTTCACCCTCCCCAACTGAAAACAAAGAAATAGCTCTAACTCTTTAAAAAGGTAAAAACAGGGTGGGAAGCAATTGAAGACACCCAGTGTCAAACCTCTAACCAGCACAGGTGCATATGCACATACACACACAATACACACAGAAATAATAGAGAGAGGGAGACAGAGACAGAGAGACATAGAGACAGCGATAGAGAGAGGGAGACAGAGACAGAGAGACATAGAGACAGCGATAGAGAGAGGGAGACAGAGACAGAGAGACAGAGGAAGACAGAGAAAGAGAAACAGAGACACAAAACAGAGACATAGAGGGAGACAGAGACAGAGAAAGAGAAACAGAGACAGAGACATAGAGGGAGACAGAGAAAGAGAAACAGAGACACAGAGACAGAGACACAGAGGCAGAGGCAGAGAGACAGAGAGACCAGGACACGGAGAGAAGCCACTATGCAGTCAGGCCTGGCCTGCCTCTGTAAGCACACAAGCTCCCTTCCCTTCCTGCGACAAGGGGGAGGATGGAGAGCAGCTGCCTGGGAGAGAGGAATTGGAAACCTCTGGTCAGCCTCCTTTCTTTGGGGTCAGGCCACCCATTGAGAGGGTGTTTCCTGAGCCGAGGTCACCCCTTCTCCTCCAAGGACAACATTGTGTGGGCAGGCAGAAGCATATACCCTCTTCATGTCCAGCCCCTCCTGTCTGGGGACTTGCCCCCTCCCACCCCCACATCCCCACCCGATTCCTGCTGCCCTCATGATCCAGCTCACAGATATTGTTTCTGAGTGAGTGAGAAAGGCGCTTGACCGCAGACTGCCCACCTGGGTGCAGCTCAGGCCTGAGTTCACTCCGACCCTACAGGCTGGGGCGCATCCACAGGAAGTGCAGGGAGCAAGGGTGGAATTCTGTCTCACTGGAGGAATTGAAGTACAGACTGAATTGTTACAGCAGCCCCAAGGCTCAGGAGAATGGAGCCTCTGGCCTGGATAGAGACCTAGCATTCCAGTCAGTCAGTAGCCTTGCTGAGGGACCACCCTTCAGGAAAGTGGGGCCACCCCCTGGAAGGCAGGCTCACTCACCTTAAGTCCTGCTGAGGAGATAGAAGGGAGAGTGAACCCTTTGATGAAGTAATGTCCTTTTCCTTCCCAGAATTCCCAGCCCTAGGGTTGTCACTCCAGATCCGCCATGTTGGCTCTGCTCACCTGAGTCCTAGGTTGTCCTTTTTTGTTTCTTCCCTCTTTTGTTCAGATGCTGGTCAGAGATAAGTCTATTTCTTCTCTTCACTCTAAGGCTCCTTGCTAGTGGGTGTACATCCACAGGGGGTTGACCGTCATGCCTGTTTAACCCCAACATGACTTTTTTCTTTTCCATTTTCCTTCTCCAGGCAGCCGTTGAGATTTATAATTTGCTTACTCTGAGGTAGTTTTCCTAAGAGGAGACCCTGATTTCCCTAGTAACATAACAACTTCAGTAAGACTCTCCCCCTTTTTCAGTAAGAGAAAGACATGTGTCGGAAGGAAAAGATGCCCACTTGCCTCTGTGTGTATGTGTTTGGTTGTGTGTGTGTGTGTGTGTGTGTGTGAGCACTATGTGTGTCTCAGTGTGTGTGCCTCTGTGTGTGTATCTGTGTGTGTGTGTGTGTCTGTGTGCTTCTGTATGTGTGTGCCTCTGTGTGTATGTGTCTCTGTGTCTATGCCTCTGTGTGTGTGTATGGGGTGGGAATGTGTTGTGTGTGCGTGCGTGTGTGTGCATGTGTGTGTGTGTGTGTGTGTGTGCGTGTGTGTGTGTGTGCATGTGTGTGTGCATGTGTGTGTGTGTGTGTGTGCTTGTGTGTGTGTGTGTTCTGTGTCTGTTTGCCTCCTCTATAATGTCTGCCCTGACTCACCTCCTCTGCTGACATACAAGGACATGTGACTCCAGAGTCAAGGACACAGGGAAAGATTGGGGCCCAGGTACAGCAGCTTTTCCCTCTCCCCTTGGCCTCAGCCACTGACAAAGCCCCTGGTGAAAGGGGTTGATCTGTAGCTCACTGACAGACTCACCAGGTGCCTGTGCCCCCTTACTTCCCAAGAAGACTAAGGGGCCTCAAAGGACCACCAGTGGTGACACACAGAGAAATACTCTCCTAAGTCTCCAAGGAAGCCTGGATGCCTGTCCCTCACCTTGAGGGTAGATCTGTCAGGGTGGGTAGCATTTGTGTTCTGGGGGGTGGTAGGCTGCTTAAAGCACTAGCTTGGAGTGGTTTTGGTGGCCACTCACCCAGCATCTTAGCCCCCTGAGTTATGCTTTCTGAGACGATAAAGTCTGTGTCACACAGAAGACCCCTCATGATTCCCCTATTTCAAAAGGACCTAAGAGGTAATTTCAAAGCTGTTTTCATTATAAATCATGGGCAGAGAGACGGAACAATGAGACACTCAAAAATAAATCTTTAAAATAGTTGAAGCTTGAGAGACAGATCCGTGGTGGGATGCAGATTACTCCTGCAGAGGACCCAAGTTTAGTTCCCAGCACACACATCAGGTGACTTTAATTCTCTATAATTGTAGCTTCAGCTCCTGGGGATCCAACCCCTCCACCTTTCTGGCCTCTGTGAGTATCTGTACTCACAAGTACACACACACACACACACACACACACACACACACACACACACACACACACACACGCACGCACGCACGCACTTTACAAACAAGATTGGCTAATGCCAAGTTAAATTATGTTAATATTTTCTACACAGAGACTTAACAGAGGAAACCTCATTAGCACAGAAATGGGCTGTTTGGGAAACTGTGGTTTTCTGTCTTACCCCGGCTTCTAGTTACCTCTTTCACCCTGGCTTCTAGAAAGACCAATAAACAGATAAACATCCTCAGTGAAGTTTGTTACAGAGACTCCATTTTGACTTCTAGGCCTGTACTGGTTGCTTTTCTATTGCTATGATTATACAACATGCTCAAAGCAACTTATAAAAGAAAGCGTTTATTTGGGGCTTATGGTTTCGAGAGTCCACAATGGCAGAGCAGAGACAGCAAGGGTCTGAAGCAGGAGCCGGGAACACACAGACACCTATCTCCAGCCACAAGCAGGAGTTAGAGCGCTGTGAATGGAGGGAGGCCTTAGAAACGTCAAAGCCCACCCCTGGTGACACACTTCTTCCTACAAGGCCACACCTCCTAATCCTTCCCAAACAGTTCCATCAACTAGAGGACCACATATTCAAACAGATGAATCTGTGTGGGCCTTCTCAGTCAAACCACAGTAAGCCTGTTTTGATGGAGCTAAGACTGTGAGCTTAGTCCAAAACAATGGGCTCTTGTGGTTTTCACAAAGAATAACTGAAATGTCTAGCTCAGTCTTTTCACTGGATCCCACGCATACCATAAAGCATGTGGATCCAGCTGTGGAGCAGGCTTTCATTCAGGTGTGGTGAGGCAAGCAGGGCCCCAGTCTGATTATAGCCCTCAATGGGGTTTTTTTTTTTTTTTTTTTTTTTTTTGAGTCACAGCCCTGTTTAAAAGCCCCCGCTGGACCACGCCTTTTGTCAGTTACCCTTCTCTTGGGCCCTATCCTTGGGAGAACATTTTAAAATAAATCTTCCAATTGTTTACGGCTATCCATTCAAAGCTGAACTTTTCCCTAGAAGGGAATAAGAGTTTCTTGTTGAGCCAAAGGTAAGTGATCCTGGCCTAGAAACATTGGTTCAAATCATCCAGAGTAGCATGTTCCAGTGTGGAAACTGATTAGTGGAATTCTCATATTTATAAAACAAAAGAAAGCCATAACTCAGGGTACTTTAAAAGCACATGGACAGACATTTCAGGCAGACGGGAGTCTGAAATCCCAGCACAATTAACGTACCCTGTGATGCTTGCTGAGATAGAAACCATCCTCATTTTACACAGAGACATTTTCAAACAAGAGTGTTAAAATAGAAGTGAACCATGCGGAAGTTCTTCTAAGTGACCTTGAGCGTGGCCTTGACAACTGTGAGGGGGTGGGAATACAGGGCCACATTGCCACCCCATGAGCCTGAGGTGTTCTCTGAGAATTCTAGGGACCTCAGCTCCAGTCAATCTGGTGATTGTAGCTTTTTTTAAAAGAGAATTTCAGGACTAGGCAGTTGAAAGCCTAGAGCTCAGAATTTTACCAAAGATACTTTAATATAGATTTGAGCATGAAGGTTAAAAGAAAGTGAGACACACCCAAGTGGGGGTTGTGTGTGTTCTTTTCAAGGAGGAGTAGAAAAAAGCAAGACACAGTGCAGGGCAGATAGGTATGGGTTTCCCCAAGGCAGGGCAAGCAACTGTCTTAGCCCTGTGTTCACTTTTGGTGACTCTCAGGTTACATCTCAGAAGGTTTCAAATGACTCCCTCCCACCACCACCAGAGAGAAATGATGTGACTTGGCATTGCCTTCAGTGAACTCATAATATTAGAAGGCAAATCAAAAGCCAGTAGGCCTAGTATATGCCTTTTCCCTGTAATTGGGTTTTCTGGTGATGTTACTAGAAAACTACAGCTTTATGGCTGGGCAGAGAGAAATGCCTCAAGACACTGGGAACTGCACTAGAATTCTTGCTTCACTTCTCAAAGACCCCGACTTCTGGCTTTTCGTGTTCCCCAAATTTCTCCTGCCTGGTGTGGCATAGTGGACGTTTCAGAGGCGACCACATGAGACCTCCTTCTTCCCAGATCTGCCCCTGGAGCAGGACAAGACTTTGCTGTCTGTCTCGGGATGAAGATGGGGTTGATCCTCAATGAGGCACTCGGGGTTCACCTGGGTTCTGGGAATTGAACTGGGGTCTTCTTACTCCGATGACAAGCACTCTACTGAGGGAGCCATTCCCTCAGCTGACTATTTTACTGTTTTATCCTAGGTTGTTGGAGCCAGTGTAGGAGCTCACTCCAAAACAACACCCTCCCGGGTTTTACTTAATGCCAACCCATAAGGAAATAGAGATAATTTCAATAAAGTAGTTATAATGTGGTAAGCAGATCTCTATAGATACATTTGAAGGGCGGGGGGGGATCAGTATTCAAGAGTGATTGATTTAAAAAGGAAAGCACCCCTCCCCCAAAAGACTGACTGCTGATTAAAAAAAAAAAAAAAAAAAAAAAAAACAAAAGGAAGAAAAAATGCTCTCAAGCAGTAAAGCAGGATATGAAAATAAAGGAGCCGGACGAAGCCCTGGGACAAAGCTAGAAGCATTCCCTGATAGCAAACAGAAGCCTTAGCAACGTAATTATTAACCTTATAGAAGAACAACTGGGAAGCTCTGATCTCCAACGAAGCAGTAAATAAAGTTGGAAGGGGTGAAGTATAGGAGGGAAACGCTATTCAACAAGGATTGTGGAGAAAACTTCTGGAGTTGAGGGAAGAGGTGAGACAGCTCAGTGGGTAAAGGTGTCTGCTTCCATGTGGTGGAAAGAAACAGCCTGGTCCCCCAAAGTGTTCCAGGACGTCTACATGTACACAGTAGTACAGCCACAGCAATACACACACACACACACACACACACACACACACACACACACACACACACACAAATAAATAAGTAAATCAATTAATAAATCAATAAACATTTAAAAGGTTTGTGTGTGTGTGTGTGTGTGTGTGTGTGTGTGTGTGTGTGTGTGTGTGTGTGTGTGTATACAAACCAGTGTAGGTGACCTCAGAGGCATCAGAAGAGGGCATTGGATGCCCTAGTGCATGTGGTTATAAGCAGCCCAATACGGGTGCTGGGAACCTTACTCAGGTCCCTTGCAAATGCTCCTAACCAATGAGCCATCTCTCCAGGCCCTAATAGAAAAATGAGATAAAGGGAGAAATAGTCTTCCAGACAAAACCCTTCTCCCTTGAAGGAACCAAGGTGTCAGTCAGAGAGACAGAGGAGGGGCACAGGAGGGATTGGAGTAGAGGTGTTTCTTGCAGACAATGTTTGCCTAGTCAAAGCTTCAGAAAATGTGGAGGCAAAGAAGCGTTTTTACAGATGAAAGCATTTTAAACCTGGCCTAAAGCTCTCTGACTTAGGGAGTCACTGTTCAAGGAGCCCAGGAGACTGAAAGCTGGGAGACGAAACAGCTGGTCTCGGGCTACAGAAAAGAGGCAGCTGCACAGTGCACCCAGCCTGTCTGAGCTCTTTGTAAAGGCACAACCAGTCAGGGAAGTCTGTGTCTTGATGGAATGGTTAGGAAAAGGTAGGGGCTGGAGAGATAGCTCCTAGTTTGTTAGTCAGGGTTCTCTTAAAGAACAGGGTTAATGTGGTGGACCTAGAGGAAGATTTAGTACGTTGTTTCATGTGAGTCTGGTTGTGTGGTCTATCAATGGCTGTCTCTACACCCAAGGGGCTGAGAACCCCTAGCCACTCAGTCTGAGGTTGGATACCTCAGTACTCATGATAGGTCACTGCAGGCCTGGAGGATTTCTAGATAGCCACAGAGCCTTAGCTCATCTAGGAAGGTTGAAGAAGCTAGGTTCTGACATCGTTGGAAGATGGCGGCAGCAATAGCATTAGCACAGTAGATGCATTCATCAGTAGGCAGTGAAGGCAGTTAGGCAAAAAGCAAAACTTTCCACCCTCAGGCATCCTTATATGTAGCCTGTTACCTGAAGATAAAATCCACGATGGGAGAGTGCTTCCCTAGTCAGTTAACCCTAGGAATACCCTCACCAACCTACCCAGAGCCAAGTCTCCAAGTTGACAACAGAGATTAATCATTACATTTGGAATGCATGAAGTGCTACTTCAACCCCCAGTATCAGAAGTTCAAGGTCAGGCAAGCAAAAGAGCTCAACAAGTAATCACTTTCAGAGCTTAATGATCTGAGGTCATCTCCCAGACCCCACCATACAATGGAACCTGCTCTGCAGACCCCAACAGATACATTGTGGCACATGCCTGTTCTCTTTCAACAACAGCAGCAACAATAATTATCACTTAAATCGCATCATGAGAGTTTTCCAAAACTTGTTTGATAGGCGGAGAAACACTGTTCATGAGTTAAGGTGGGGAAAGGATGAACATTCTCGAAAATGGTGGGGTTTTCCTCAGAATAGAGTGTATTCCTCTTTTTCACCCCCTGTACATGGGGTTTTCTAACATGGCATGGAGTCGGATGCATGATCAAAGGGTTTTCACAAGTCCAACAATGAGAAGATGCATCTGTTACTCATGTTGACTGCAGACATGACAGGACCTAGAATCATCTAAGTGAGGTTAGCCTCTGGGGGAATCATATAGATTAGGTTAGCCCCTGGGCATACCTGTCAGGGGTCATCCAGGTTAGGTTAGCTTCTGGGCATGCCTCTGGGGGAAGTCATCTAGACTGGTCATTCTAGACCCAGACCAGCAGGTCATTCTTTAGTGACAGTCCCTGCGGGAAGAAGCAGTGAATCAGAAATTAAAGATGTTGGGAAAACGGGGTCAGGAGGCCTCGCCCGGGCCATGTCGTATGTTAAGCGAGTTTGATAAGAAGCACACCATGTTCTAGACAGTTTTCAGGGGGAAACAGGACAGTCAGCAGAAAAGTGTCCCACAACAGGATAAAGTCAGCAGGAAGTTAATCAAGCAATGTTGCACATCAGGAATACAGGATATCTCAAGTGTCACAGAGGAAGCCCTCAGCAGCCTTGGGACTGGTAACCACCGCCCTTCAAGGAAGGGGAAAGTTGAGATCTCAGGATCCCCAAACTGCAGTTCCTCCAAGGCCCTGGCCCCAGGCCATCACCAGCCTTGGTTTTAGACAAAGGTGTCATCTGTGACAGCTCACATGTGGAGGTCAGAGGTCAACTTTCAGTGCTAGTCTCTCTTCTTTCTTTTTCTTTCCAGCCTGTGTTTTGTCGGGCATCGAACTCGGGGTTTTTTGGCTTAGCAGCAATCACCTTTACCACCGAGCCAGCCTATCAGCCTCCCACCTTCTAAAATTATTATTTTTACTTTTGTAAATATGTCTGTAGAGTGCGCATGTGAGCATGCGCACGCGTGCACACGCATGCATGTATGTATCTGTATGCCATGTATGTGCGTGCCCTCAGAGGCCAGAAGAAAGTGCCAGAGTTGCAGTTACAGGCAGTTGTGACCTACTTGACACGGAGGATAAAACTCAGGCTGTCCAGGAGAGTGTTGAGGGCTCTTACCTGACAACCTTCTCTCTAGCTCCTTTCTCTCTCTCTCTCTCTCTCTCTCTCTCTCTCTCTCTCTCTCTCTCTTCTCTCTCTCTTTTTGTTACTGATTTTCATTTGTTTGATATTTGGGGGATAGGATTTCTCACCGGCCTGGGCTTACTCATTGGTATTCTGGTTGGCTACTAAGCTCCCAGAGGTCCATCTGTCTGCATTGACATAGTCTACAATACCAGGGTTTTCGGTGGATTTTGGCTCTGAGTCCTTATGCTTGTAGTGGCTTGCACATTACTGACTGAGCCATGTCCCCACCTCTTAGAGATTTCTTTTTAAAATGAACCAATCGTAAGGTCAAATGAAATGTGCAGCTCTATTTCCAGGAGGCAAAATCAGGAGGTATGGAGAACGGCAGCTTACCAGAGGCAAGGGGGTGGGGTACAACCCTGTGGAGTAATCAGTGTGGCTACAGCCTGCTCCACCCCACCCAGGATCCTCTTCTCTAAAGAGCCTATGGTGTGCATAGAGTTTGCCAACACAGGAAATACATCCTAACATGCCTTCCTTGCCCTCATAGTACACAAGGACTCAGGCAAAGCAGAGCACTGGCCAGGAAGAGCAGTGGGGCTTTAACTTCCTTCCCTCCTGGTCTGAAGGTCAAACCTCATATCTGAGTCAGGTAGGCAGGCCAGGGAGAGCTCAGGTAGCCATGATTGCTGAGGAAGGCCCTTGCCCAAAGCTGTCATGTATGACTGTCCTTATTTGGTTCTGCACAAGACAAACATTGTCCTGGCTGAGCAGGATCTAAAACACAGGCACCGAAGGCTTGTTTTAGCCTCTCCTATCCTCTGCCTGCTTTGGGGGTGGCGTTGGTTCCTCCTGGCCTTCTCCTTCCCTTATGTGTCCACCCTCTGCATTTCCTGCTTGATTTCTCAAAAGAGAAGGATGTAGAGAAACAGATTATAGATCAGCAAAGGTGTCGATTCCCACAGGCTCAGGAAAATACAGAGTCTAAATCAAGAAGGAGAAAGTGTATTTGCATGGTATCTTATTTTTTTTATGACCTCATGTCTTTAGCAATCTTAAGCCCAGGAGCTGGTGGTGCCTTGCAGTGAAGGTGCAGCTCAGGAAAGAGATCCATGGGGAAATGTTTGCCTTGCAAACTTAAGGACCTGGGTTTCCTCCCTAGAACCTATAAGTGGGGCATGGTATCAAGCGTTTGTAATCCCGGCAGAGAAAGTCAGCAAGCAGGCTTCTGGGGTTTTCCAGCAAGCCTATCGTACTTGGTGAGTTCCGGGACAGTGAGGGATTCGGTCTCAAAAGCCAAGGAGGTATGATGCCTGAGGAATGGCAACCAATGTTGACCTCTGACCTCTGTGTTTTACACGAGTGTGTGTGTTCGAGTGTGCACGTGCGTGCATATGTATGGTGGTAGGCGGCTTTACTCACTGAGCCATCTTGCCTTGTTATTATGACTGGGTCTCTTGTTGAACCCTGACCTCCCTGATTTAGCTAGATTAGCTGGGTACCAACCCCTCAGGACGCTCCTGGCTCTGCCTGTCTAGCACTATGAATACAGGCACACGGTACTGGGGATCAGACTCATCACACTTTACCCATCCAGCCATTTCCTGGGCTCCTGGTAGCCTCTTTTCTTATCCAGCCAGGAGTTATAATCATCTACACTGGTTGGCCAGTCCTTTGTCAACTGCATAAAACTGGAATCGCCTGGAAAGAGGAGCCTCGGTTGAATAATTTCCTCCATCAGATTGGTTAATGGGTATGACTACTTGACTACATCTTGGTCAGCGATGATGATTGATGGGGAAGGGCCCAGCCCACTGTGGTTGGTGCTGTCCCTGGGCCTTTGGTTTGTGTAAAAAAGCAAACTGTTCCTCTCTGGTTTTGATTTCAGTTCCTGCCCTGACTTCCCTCAGTGATGACTGTTACTTGGAAATATAAGAAGTAAACCATGTTCTTCCCAAATTGTTTCTGGTCAGAGATTTTTGTTTGTTCGTTTGCTTTGTTTTGTTTTGTAATTATAGCTGTAGAGAGCAAACTAGAACCCCAATCCTGTCTAGCTGGAGGGGGGGTCCTGAGGTGTCCTAGAGGGTCAGGCATAACATCCAAAGCAAAACAAAGCAAAACAGCATCATCATCATCATCATCATCATCATCATCATCATCATCAACAACAACAACAACAACCCTTACTCAGAACCTTTTTGTGAGGCCATAAACAGACTCCCCAGGTATGTGTATTCCAGAAAAATGACAGGCACCATTTTTACCACCCTGAGGAAGTTTCTAGACCTGCTTGCCAGATATCAGAGGCCCACATTCCCTCACTCTTAAAATGGGAGCACTTCAGCTAGAGGAGCCCCCTTTCCAGTATGTCTGAGACTCACCCATTCCTTACCCATAATTCCTTCTCCCACCCCACTGCCCAGGGATCAGGGACAGCTGGGCTGTAGGCTCACACTGTAAAACTCACCCTTTGTACACATTGGGTCTGGTGGACACCTGCTAAGGTGGCAGGTGCTTTTGTTTGTTTGTTTGTTTCTGTCTAGGAAAAAGGAACTGGACCAGGGGCACATAGATACTGGTAGAAGCAGAGAATGTTTATTAAGAGTTTCCGATCGAGAAAATAGGCCAGAGCGTGGGAAAAGGTCAAACCCTCTGAAATTGAGTAGAAATGGCTCCCATTCCACCTGAGAGTCTGAACTCAATGCTGTCTTTCTACCTACTGGAGCCTGAACTCTCTATTCTCAGACCTCTTCTGTCTGTCTGCCTGTGGCATTAAACGACTCTTCTAAGAAACTTATTTCATTCCTTTTGTGTTTGTTCAACTTTATTTTTATGTGCATTGGTGTTCTGCCTGCACGGTGTGTCTGTGTGAAGATTTTGGATCCCCTAGAACTGGAGTTACCGACAGGCGTGCGCCGCCATGTGGGTGGTAGGAATTGAACCCAGGTCCTCTGGAAGAGCAGCCAGCACTCTTAACCACTGAGCCGTCTCTCCAGGCCCTGTAATAAACTTTTTACACAGAGGCACTATGCGCTTCAGTGTGTAGCCCTCCAACCTTTCATTCTGAGCCTATACCACCGCGACCTCCCCCATCCTGCCTCCTATTGGATGAGATGCACCCCTTCCCCACACACATTCTGCACTGTGTGGGTTGGGAGCATGCGGATAGGGATGCTGTCTCTGCTCTGCATTGCTGGTGTAACTGATCTGGCAAGACGGGGGATACACCAAGGAGATACTTGCTCCCTCAGACTACGAACCCCTCAAATTGAAATGCCCCAAGAATCTCATGTTGGGGAAAAGAAAGGGGCGAATACCTATGCCAGATAAAGGCTAAACCTTTCCTCTGGAAAGATTTGTGATGTGTTGGATCCCCTTGAAGGAGACTGGAGTCAATTGAGGGCTGAACCCCAGCTTGACAGGGGAGGCTGAGCTCCCTCTGTCTCCCTTCACTGAATAGGTCTCTCTGCCCTTCTTTTCACGATTAATTTGTCTCTTTGAATTGGTTAATTGAGGATGGGTGGCTAAACTTGGCTCGTTGGGACTGCCAGAGGCACGGGCTGACTCCTAGAGTCCATCACAATGGGTAGCTATCCATCTGGGACAGAACTCATCCAGGCTGAGGTGGCTCCTCTGCCTGGTGGTTGATGCAGCCGCCCTCCCCCTCTCCCCTCCCTCCCACCAGGGCCTCAGCTGGGGCTGCTGGGGTTGACCTAAGCATGTCCTCATAGGCACACACTGTGGTGTGGTGGGATTTCCAGGTGCTTGGGTTTTAGGTTTTGTTTGTCCCACAGTATCCATGTGCAGCAGGGACATATGGATACTGATAGAAGCAGAGACCATTTGTAAAGAAAGACATTTCCAAGGGAGCAAGTGGGCCAGAGCTTAGGGAAAGGTCAAAGGTTCAATGATGAATGTTCTACAAAGGATGGCACTTTTATAGCCAGTGTGGTGGGCTTTGGGTCATTCACATAGAGCCTGCCCTGCTCTGTCTTGTGGAGCCCTAGGTCAGAGGGATTTTTTTTTTTTTTTTTGTCATTCCTTCTACTGTTGGTTTCTTTTATATGCTGATTTTGACCTTACTTGTACCTTATTCTTTTATAAGGTGGCCTCTCCTTGAGAGTGGTGTGTGTGTGTGTGTGTGTGTGTGTGTGTGTGTGTGTGAGAGAGAGAGAGAGAGAGAGAGAGACAGAGAGAGACAGAGAGAGACAGAGAGACACAGAAACACAGAGAGAGAGAGAGAGACAGAGAGAGAAGGACAGAGAGAGACAGAGACAGAGACAGAGAGAGACAGAGACAGAGACAGAGAGCTCACACACACACACACACACACACACACACACACACACACAGGCTTCGAGGTGGGAGGAGCATTTGAGTGAGGGTGTGGGAATGAGGGACAGGAAATGAAGGGTGGGGGTATGGAGTGGGAAGTGGGCTATGAGGTGGAGGCTAGGCTGGTTTTGTCTTCCTTCCTCCCAGCCTGCAGCTTTCCAATGTGTGTGTGTGTGTGTGTGTGTGTGTGTGTGTGTGTGTGTGTCTGTGTGTGTTTGTGTGTGTGTCTGTGTGTGGGTGTGTGTCTGTGTGTGTGTGTGTGTGTGTGTCTGTCTGTGTGTGTGTGTGTGTGTGTGTGTGTCTGTGTGTGTGTGTGTGTGTGTGTGTGTGTGTGTGTGTGTGTGTGTGTCTGTGTGTGTGTGTGTCTGTGTTTGTGTGTGTCTGTGTGTGACTGTCTTCTCTCTGTGTGTGTCTGTGTGTCTCTGTCTCTCTCTGTGTGTGTGTGTCTGTCTGTGTGTGTGTGTGTGTGTGTGTGTGTGTTCACTTCCCTGTGGTCTTAGGCCTTGAGATTTAAGACAAAGGAATGGAGAGCCCTCTTTCTCCGTGGCAGAGTGTCAAGTCATCTAGGAGAGAGTAACAATATACACTATGATAGTGTTCATGGATAAAGAAGATTTGCCTGTCTGACACAATAGTCCAAGCTCCTAGAACAGGCCCCCAGCCCTGCTAGCCACTAAGAATACAAATACCACAAGGAAGACCCCCTTCCCCCATCCCGGTCCCCAGTCAAGCCTTTGCCCCAGCAGTCTTAACAGCTAGGATCGCCCACCTGTCTCAATAGTCAATTAAAGAAACAATGACTGTGAAAAGCTAAGCAGAGAGAGGCATTCACTATGGCCACATTGGGAAGAGGGACAAATGAAGGAACCCAGTGGCCATGCCCGAAGTCCATCCTCCAGGAGCTGAATAGAAGGTAAGAGGCATAGCCAAGCCCTGCTGGTCCAGGTGCTGCTCCAGTCTCTCAGGCACAATGGCTTGACAGAATCTTGACCAGGGAAGAAAGTTCTTCCGGTCGCAGGAGAGCAGGCTTTCCTTCCACAAGCATGGAATTCAGGGCAAAAATCTTAATTCTTTGGGGATCATTCTCACAAGAGTCTGGTGGCCAGAGACAGGGCCAAGTGTCTTCTGATTGAGCAGCAGGCTTGGGAAGGCTGAGGGAAAGCAGGGCTCAGAGTGGTGGGGGCAGCTGCGTGAAGCAGCCGCTCACCCAAGGCTACTACTTACACCACCAGGTCTTAACACTTTGGTTGGACTCCAGCACTAGACTCTGAAAACAGGTATTGACAGGAGATTTCAGTACCTGCTCTCGATCCATGCTGGTTAGCCTTGGAGGTGGGGTTGGGGTTGGGGGGTTGGGGTGGGTGGGGGAGTTGGGGTCGGGAGTTGGGACTTGAAATATGGGGCAGGGTGACCCCGTATAAATACTTGCCTGGCACCTTCAAAGCAGGCTGGGGCAAGTGTGGAGGATGGTCTCCCCCTCTCCCCTCTTATCAATCTGTCTACATCTTGAGTCCTGTCTCCTCCACCCTTCCCTTCCCTCCCTGAACCTCAGTCCCTCCCTCCTCCTCCCTATCTCCCCCTTCTCCTTGTCCCTCCTCCTGCCCCTGTATTATTCCTTCTTTCATGTTTCCCTTCCTGCTCTTCTTCGGATTCTAGTCCCTTGGGCACCTGCCAGGAAAGTAGAGGGTTCTGGGAAAGCTGGCACTTAAGATTGTGGGTTGGCCTGGTGGTCAGGTCTTCATGTTCCCAGGTGGGCAGAAGCTTCAGGTCTCCCACACTCGCTTTAGCAGCCACAGTGGTGGTATACAGTGGGGGTGGCCAAGCGTCTGGGCTAGTTTTGCCTGACGTATTCCTTTGGCAGTTGGGTAAAATCTTTGGCGTCCCTAATAAAACACCGAATTTAAATTCATCAGGTGAAATCACAGGATTCTCAAAGAAGACAATTGTATGAAAATACTGTCATACAGCTATCTCCAAGGCAAAATTGGATCTCAGGAGTGCACGAGTATTCCCCAGGACAAATTCCAGCTTGGTTCAGCTCACATGTCATGATTTCATAAATCTGAACGGCGACAGTGGTGACAGGTCAGAGGCACGGCCCCACACTGTGACACCCAGCAGTCCCGAGGTGTTCCCTCAATCTCCTATGGGCTCCAACTCAAGTGCAACTGGATCATTGGCTTCAGTGTAGAAAAGAATTTCAGTATGAGCCAAAAGCAGACTAAGTATAGGCGTAAAGACAATTTCGCTAGGCCCCGCCCAACAGCTACCTAGCAACAGCTTGCGTCATCGCCTGGAGCCTTTACTACTTGCAGCAACAGATAAGAGGACTGCCTCTTATCCCATGCTCCCTTCCTCTACTCCTTT
The DNA here is from genome assembly GCF_011064425.1 of Rattus rattus. Taxonomy (NCBI): domain Eukaryota; kingdom Metazoa; phylum Chordata; class Mammalia; order Rodentia; family Muridae; genus Rattus; species Rattus rattus. The sequence continues at coordinate 112,011,894 of NC_046157.1, forward strand.
CCTCTCCTTTCCACCTCTCCCATATCTCCCCTCTCCTCTCAGTCTCTCTTTGTACCTGTGCCTCCGCCCCCCCAACCCCCGCATCTCTCTCCCCCTTCCTGCCACGTGTTCCTAACTGACCTCTCTTCTTCTCTACCTCACTCTCTCTCCTTTCCTTTTCTGTCCCCCTCCCCCTTTCTCTGCCCCCACCTCCTTTCTAGGGCCCCTCCCTTCCCAGATAAACTTCCTTTTATACTAGGCCTGTAATATGGCGTGATTTCTCTTGGCACGGGCTCGCCAGGTGTTCCTCACTCCCGCCTGCCGCTTTATATTTCATTACATTCAGAGTTTATTAAAAGATATCCCAGCATGGATTTCAGCATGAGGGTTAAGAGAAGGAAGCACGCTTGGGACGAATCGAAGGCACGCCCCAGAGCATGGGTGTGGGCTTCTCAAAGCAGAGCCACACTTCGGTCTTTACAATAGCCTCACACAGGATCTGGTGGGTTTGAAGCTGACATCCTCAAAAGGTTGTCAAGGAACCAGGATGAGACAACAGCGTGGGTTCTGACCTATACCTGGCAGTCACACAAAGGATAAGAACCTTAGATCACAAGGTTGTAGGAAAGTAAGACACCTTCACTCTAAGCAGTTCACAGTCTTACTTGAGATTTTCTGAAAATGTCCAGGGGAGAACAATGACACCTTGTCCAAGGTTTCCTACAGTCAAGCCTTAAGCCTGGCTTGTTACTTTTTTAATTTAAGGCATCTCTCTATAAAAGGAACATTAGCTCCCTGTCAGCCGGGGGAAGGAGTAACCCAAGTTGTTTTGTAAGGAAACACATGAAGAAACCCAGTGAAGCCATTTCTTTTGCTGGGAAGCCCATGCCAGAACCCAACCTGGGCTAGTGAGCACGTGGCCTAAGATGGCCTCCATTATGGGCCTAATCCAGTTGGTGACTGTGTCTCTTTCCTTCAGTAGGGGGTTGCACCTCACAATCTGGTTCAGCTGGCTAAAGTATGAGGAGGAAAGATGGGCTAGAACTCAGAAACATCTAGGGATTGAGTTAACAGGCACACCACCCCTACTCAGGGACTGTTGGCCCCAGTCGGGCTCCCTAGCATTGGCAGGAAATGCTGTGAGAGTCTGGCATCTTCTCAGATGGGGAGAGACTTTACTCAAACTCAGCATCTAGGGGCTGCCTTTCACTCCAAGCCATTTTTCTGTCGTGTCTCAACGGGGCCGGAGAGATGTCACCATGGCAGAGGGAGGTGCCTATGATCTCGCATAAGTCTGTGAGAAACAAAACAAGACAACATCAAAAAAACCAGAAGCCTTACCCAGCAACCCCAGTATGAGCACAGGTCCCTTGTGGGTGGCCCGGTGACATCGCAGCAGTTGCTTCTCGCCTGCCCTCTGCAGCCAGACACTCCTCAGATTACACTGGCATTTGGGGTTTGGGATTTGGCCACATATTTGAGTTTTTCCTCTTCATTTGCACAGAAACCCGAGCAGCTTCTGTGGCCTGATTGTGCCATTAATCATCCTGTGACTGAGCCTGCGGGCCCAGGAAGAGCTGTCCCTTCCTTCTTTTCTCTCTTTGAGGTTTTGTTTTTATTTATTGTTTTGATCTGTGACTTCCAATGAGGATAGGACAGAGCTCCTCTCCTCTCTTCCTCTCCCCTCCTTTTCTCTTTCCTTCTCTCCCCTTCCCTGTTTCCATTCTCCTGAATGAGCCAGCACAGGGTTAGTCAATTCATATTTCTCCTAGTGGCCCAGGAGGTGAGGCTGGCAAAATATACTCATCACATGCAAACACACACACACACACACACACACACACACACACACACACACACACACACACACACACACACACGCACACACATACACACACATGCACACACACATACATGCACACACACACACACACACACGCACACACACACATGCACACACACATACACACATGCACACACACACATACACACAGGCATGCACACACACAGGCATGCACACACATACACACACACATGCACACATGCACACGCACGCACACACATGCACACACACACACATGCACCTACACATAACCACACACTTCTTTGTTCCTTCCCAAGAAGTGATTTGCTTACAGCCAAAGTGCTAATTAATCAGGAAAGGACACACTCATCAGAGAAAATCACAGGATGGAGAAAAATAGTTTTATAGAGGTCAGAATGGTGTGGGTTTGTTCCTTTCTTTGCCTTTCCTTTAAAATAGAAAACACTGGCGAGCAGGGGAATGAAGGCCCTTTTCAAAGGTCTTTTGGGGCTCGACTTTCAAGGAACTTCTTCATGATGCTGACTGTTAGCCAGGTGCTGGCCACTGCAGCCATACTATGCTGACGGGTAGATTATACAGTGCACAAGTTTTGTCCAGGGCAGACGCCTGCTTTTCCTCATCTCTGGCTAACTCAGGACTCTAACCTCCTTGTTCTGCAGTCAAGACCCATCCTCTCCTGTATGGGGAAGACCTACTTGGCCTCCAGTGATAATCACAGAACCCTAGAGTGAGAGCAAGCACAGGTAGTTCCTTTCTTAGACACTTTCCACCTTCCTTCCTTTTCTAATTCTACAAGCCTGGTCCAAGACCCCCAAAGAAGCAATCACGTCCTTCATTCAGTCACAGACCTGAACAGGAGCAAAGCACAGGGTTCACTGAATGCATTTGGGGTAAAAGGTGAACGCTCTCTCTCTCTCTCTCTCTCTCTCTCTCTCTCTCTCTCTCTCTCTCTGTCTCCATCGTTTCTCTGTCTGTCTGTCTGTCTGTCTCGTGCGCGCGCACACACACACACACACACACACACACACACACACGCACGCACTCCTGTGTCTCACAGGAATCCCTGCTTGGAGCGCTCCTGTCTTGAGCATCCAGCCCACATTCCTGGGACCTGGGACTTAAGCTTCTGCAGCTGTTGTGGCAGCAGTCACCATGGACTCGGCCCCACAGTTCCTGAACCAAAAGGGCTGAGCCAGGGCTCTCTCCAGGACACAGCTGCTAAAGCCATTCTCCTCTCCAAATGTAGAAAATGCGGCTAACATCCAAACCTAGCTGCAGCTCTAAATCTGTCTGTTGAATTTATTATTACTGTCATCGCTGTTATTATTATTATTATTGTTGTTGTTATTGATGTTAATGTTATTGCCATGCAGGAGATTAACCTATGGCTATCCATGTGCTAAGCAAATGTTCTACCCCAAAACCATGTACCAGTTTCTTGGTAAGAGTTAACTAATTAATACAGAGTGCTGTTATGTTGCTTAGGCTGATGTGGAACTCTGAGGAAGCAATCCTCTTCCTCCTCTTCCTTCTCCTCATCTCCTCCCCTCCCCTCTCTTCTCCTCTGCTCTTAGTCAGTCCTCTGAGGATCTGACTCTCCAGGTACTTGCTATTGTGGCCTTTTCTGCTCTACCCCTCACCCATATCCCTTGATGCAAGAAGACAGCTCTTACCTCAAAGAGGACAAGAGTAGTTCATTACGAAGCCAAGTATGGGTGACCACAGCCTGAGAACACAGATTTGAGTTACGCAGATTCCACATTCCAATGTGGTCAAGGTTTCATGAATTTTTTTTTTTTTTTTGAGTAACAGAACAAAGAAAGTCATTAATCAAGGCACTTTTCAAATACACAGGTGGAAATACGAGGCAGGCAGGTTACATGAACGCAGCTTTCTTGGGGTCCTTATGGTTGGTGGAAGCTAGTGGTCTGTTATTGCATTTCAAAGGGTTTCACTTGTTCTTCACGAGGACATTAACTCAGACACAGAGCTGGACAGAAGGCGGGTATCAAGGGGAGTAGTAGCCCAGGCTAAACTGCAGTTGGGCTCAGTCCTTGCAACATCCTAACCTCTCTACAGTCACCAAGTTCTAATCTGTCACCACCCTTGCAGCAGGTCTAGCAGAAGGTACTGTGCTTTTTGGAACTTCCTTCTCTCCCTTTCTGGGGTGCAGGGGATGGAAACCTGGGCACCTCACACACTACATAAGCATGGGGACACATTCCTGTGAACTTTCAACTTTCTGAATGGCCATCTGTGTTTCGTATCAGGGACTCTGCAAGCTTGGGACAAAGGTAGAGAGGGATAAGTACATTCCAGACATCATCCAATGTTTGTCCCATGCTGTCTGGTGACCAAGAGCTGGAGCCCGGCCTCGCTCTGAGGGGGTGCCCTCTAGATCCTTTATGCAGAAACAGGCAGGAATTTTGAATAGGGCTCCTTCCCTTGGGCAAGCGCGGTCTTGTTGTTGGCAAACATCTATGCCCTGGAATTGCCATTATTGGTACTTGGGCCAAAGGACTTGAATCCAAGTTCTGAGCCATGCGTAGAAACAGCCAAGCCATCAGTTGCCCGCTGTGCGTGTTCGGATTTGAGCCACGTCTGCGTCTTAATTGCACAGAGGAAGAACAATGAGGGCATGTGGATGAGGTGATGTGTCTGTTGCTGCCCATGTGGTGATAATGAACTTCCCCTGGTTATAACAAAATACCTAGGCAGGTGGTCCTGGGTAGTATAAGAAAGCAAAATGGGCAAGCCATGGAGAGCAAGTCAGTTAGAGGTGTCTCTCTGTGGCTTCTGCTTCAGTTCCTGACTCCAGGCTCCTGCCTTGGCTTTCCCCAATGGTCGGGACATGTAAGCCAAACGAACCCTTTCCTCCCCAAGTTGCTTTTGGTCATGGTCTTTATCTCAGCAACAGAAAGCAAAGTGGTCCTGTCCCGCTGAAGCCATCCACACGACCAGGGGTCTACACTGGCATCCTTCCCAGTTCTGCCATTCTGAACATCTGGTTGGTTGTGACTGCCGCGCAGGTGTTGGAGTATTTGCATGACTTGGAAAATGGCCTTCAAAACAACACAGGCAACTGAGTCCTGGGTGTTAAGTGTCAGCTGCTACCATTAGGCCTCGTTGCCTGGCAGCTGATGGTTCTCCTTCCTCCCAGAATCTAACCCCCTTCTAGGTTTTTTTTTTTTTTTTTCCCAGTGACTGCATTTGCAGCTTCAGCTGTGCATCCTGGGAAACCTATTTGCTCTCCAAGTGTGATGATTTGCTTGGATGGGGCTGGTGGCTGCTCAGCTGCCCTGTGACTGTCCCCTGGTGCATATTATCTTAGTCCTGGGTCTGTAAGTGAGAAGCGAGCTCTTTCTCTGTCAGCTGTGCTCCATAACGATGCATTTCCTGCCCTGGTTGTGCTGTAACCGAATTCGAGAATATAATGTTGTTGCTGTGCTCCCATGACTTAGAGCCCTGCTTTGGAAATGCCCCGGTGGCTGTGACAGATGCCTTCTGGGTAATTTTAGTTAGTAAAAACTTTACTGTCTCAGCTGGGAAGACACAGAGTGGAGGTGTTCGTCCAGTGTCTCGAGCCTGCTCATGTCCCTGTGATGCTCAGAATAAACCCAAGACACAGCAAGGAGGAACTGACCTCAGAGTAAGATGATGGAACCTTTCCCATTAGCAGCATGTGGAGCTGCTATGAAACACCCTCCCCCCACCCCCACCCCCAGCCCCGGCTGACAGAAAAGCTTGGGGTTTTCAAGAGAAAATGGAAACTAGTCAAGGAAAGAAGAAATGCTTAGAGGAATAGCTACCATTTGGTGCTCCGGTTGGGGTTTGTATTTGAAAATTACATTAATTTAGCTTGCAAATATTAAAAGGGGGAGTATATATGATGTTCCTGTTTTGTTTGTTTAATGCACTGCAAGTCCTAGGCAATTCACCTATGTATCTTAGGTGAGCAGTTTACTTTGGGATTTGAAGACACCTAAAAGCAAATGATGGAGGGTCGGCAATTTAAACTTAATGGGAGTTTAAAAGCTGTATCAAAATGTAAAAGAGAAGGTAAAGTTAGGAAATCTGGGGGGTTACGGTAGAGCTGAAAATGAATTCTGGGTCATGTCACTTCTCTATCTTTTGCTTTGTTTTAAAGATGCTCTGTCTGCGATACGGTACTAGCTGCTTCGCTGTTGTTGTGATAAAATACCATGACCGAAAGCAATGTGAGGAGGAATTTGTTTTGCTTAGGGTTCTGGAGAAAGTCACGGCACGGCCGTAGTGGCGGGGAGCTGGCTAATCACATTTTTGTTGCACACAGGAAGCAGAGAGAAAACAGAAGCCGTGGCAAAGCTCTTAACTGCCAGAGCCTGCCCCTAATGCTGTACTTCATCCAGCTAGCCTCCACCTCCTGAAAGTTCAAATCTCCCCAAACAGCACCGACTGGGGACAGAGTGTTCAAGTATATGAGCCCATCAGGCACATTTCTCTTCCAAACTATACCAGGTGTGATACAAAACACGGATCTCCCCTCAAAGGAATAAGAGAGAGTTTAGATCTCCCCTCAAAGGAATAAGAGAGAGTTTAGAGCCAAACACAAGTGTAGACAGTTGAACAGGAGCACAGGTTCAGCTATCCCAAACACCATGTTCCAGGGTAGTCACAGTTACAAGTGTCACACATTCCACGGTGGTCACAGTTTCATGAAGGTTTTTTGTTTGTTTATAGTAAAACAAAAGGAAGTCCTAAAGTAAGGCATTTTTTCCCCAATATATTGGTAGCGCCATCAAGTATTTTGTTAGAGCAAAGTGGAGCAGTGTCTTCTGTATGTTCTAGACACTCCCTGATGTTGTCTTTGGCATTTGGGTTGCTAGAAGAGAGTAAATAGTGATAGTATTAAGGTTTTCCTTCATAGTAACAAGGATGTTTAGATGAATGATGGGTGGCTGTTAGGGCCTGTGGTGATTTCAGTGAGAATGCCCTGCAGAGGCTCATAGATTTGATTGCTTAGTCTTCAGGTGGTGGAACTGTTTGGGAAGGATCAGAAGGTGTGGCCTTGTTGGAGGGGGTGTATCACTGGAGGAGAGCATTGAGGTCTCCAAAGCCCATGGCACATCCAGTTAGCTCTCTCTCCCCAAGGTTCTTATCTCATATAAGCTATCAGCTACTGCTCCAAAGACAGCCTGCCTGCCTGCTGCCTTGCTCCACCCACAATGATCACAGACTAGAGCCCTCTGGAACCGTGAACCCCCAATAAACTCTTTCTTTTATAAGTTGCCTTGGTCATGGTGTCTCTTCTCAGCAATAGAAAAGCACCTAAGACAGGGAGATAAAGAAAGCCCAAGATAATGTGACTTTGGGACCTGCAAAAATTCATAGTGTTCTAATTGATCCATTCACTTTGTAGACTCTTTAACACAAGTGTGGTTCCCCCCACCCCCTGGAAACTTCAGTCTATTGTGAAAATGTTTTCATGGAGTTTTCAAAGTCACAGAGAAAGCAAAACCATACATCAAACCCCCTCTCCCCTTTTCCTTTTTCCAAACACTTTGCTTGGTAGGGATACCAGGTAGACCTTTACAGCAATGCCAGGGAATCTTTGCCATTGTTTTCAGGTACTATCTGAAGACATTCTGAGCTTTTGGGTTTGTGGTTAAGAAGTTAGTGTATCAAAAAGGTTTTATGTAGTACACACAGGATTCTAGACCGGAGGCAGACTAAACGAATGTCTATTAAGAGGACCGAAAGCAGCTCAAGATAATTTTACTTCAGAACTGAATCATTTCTACACTCCAAAACCAGTAAGCTTTAATTAGTCAATTAGCTCTGTAAAACCTTTAACCTAGATATGTGTGTGTGTGTGTGTGTGTGTGTGTGTGTGTGTGTGTGTGTGTGTGTGGCTTCTTGAAAGTTTAACATTCAAAATGAGCCCCAGAGGCGATGTCTCATCCTGTAAGTTTACTCTACACCTTTGAGGACAGCCTTTTTGGTTTGTGCTATAGGTGACTCCAAGTCAACATTTGGGACAAGAGAATTATATCCTGTGACACCATGACCTATCAAGGAAGGAGACTTGCACTACTTATCACAGGATGGACCAGATTCAGAACGTGTATTTAAATTATTCTGTTTAAAGGACTCCCAGATCTGTGGCCTGGACACTTGGGAACTCCCACCTCTAGAGTAACACAGAGCTGTCAGGAATCAGAATAGTAAAGAGTGATTTCCATGGATTTGTATCTGGGATCTCTCCTCGAATCTAAAGCAGGCTAGAACTACACAAAAAATCAGGGGCCCTTTTCCTGAAGGCTTGGATCCCTTGATTTCTGCATCTCTCCTCTTCCCTAGTTTCCTATCAAACCCAAGGCCTTTCATTCAGCTGCCTTTGCCTTTCCTGGTTTAATTTGTAAACAAAAGAGAAACTCTTGGAGGCCGAGAGCTCTTTCATTTCTCAGCATCATGTCCTTAATATGAACTTGCTTCTTAGGCTGCTATTAGCTCACCCAGAAAGTCATGCATCTATTGCGTTGGTTTAAAGGCCCCCTTCAGTAGGTCTCATTTTCTATACCCATTACTCTCTACCTTTCTCTTCTCTACATCTTCTTCCTGTCTCTATGCCATTTCTTCTGTGTTCATCTCTTCCTCCTCTATTCCCCTTCCATAACCTTCTACTAAGAAGTTCTGGCTCTGTGCCATCTTGGCTGAGATTCAAGAAAGGAAAAATATAGCACATAAGGCTTCATCTCCTATTGATGACCTAAAGTGTGCTTGGCTGTGGGGTCTAGAAGAAGGGTCTGTGGGGACAGGAGGTATTGGGGAGTTGAGAAGTATACTGTAGGGGATTTCCATCATTCTGTAGGGTGTGAGATTTGGTTGGGTGGTGATGTTATTGGTAGATATTGGAGTCTAAAGGGCACTTGATTTGAGATTGTCTTGGTGCCCATGGGGGTCAGAAAAGGGCATCAGTTTCCCTGGAACTGAAATTACAAGGAGTTGTAATTTGTTCATTGTTGGGAAATGAACCCATGAACCCAGGTCCTCTGCAAGATCAGGAACTGTTTTGCAACAGGCCAGTGGCGCAATGGATAACTATGGATCAGAAGATTCCAGGAGCTGTTTTAACCACTGGCCATTTCTCCATATACCTCCCCAACCCTGTCTTTTTCGTTTTGTACACGGATGCTGGGAATCTGAACTCAGGTTCTTATGCTTGAATGGCAAATTCTCTTAATCCATTGTGCCACTTTCTAAACCCAAGATGAAGACCAGGCTGATCTGAAACACGCAGTCGTCTTGGCCTCTGCTCTGCAGCATTTCCTCTCTGCTGTGCCATTATAACAATTAACCTTGTAGAGGTTTGTTTACAGTTCGAGATTTGGCCTATCTTTCCATTTGCTTTGCATAGTTATGAAAGCACGTGAATTCTGCTGCTATGGCCATGAAGTTCTGCATGTTTTGACTAATGATCTTCTTGAGTTTTGGCTCTTTTCTGTCTGGTTATTATATCAGTTGCCTAGACATAGATGTCAAACTCCCCAGCTGTAATTAAGGTTTTGTGTACATTGTTTTCTAGTTCTGTTTTTAGTCTTAAATTTTCGCAGCTCTATTGTTTGATGTAGGTGCATTCAGAACCATTGTATGCTCTTCATGGACTGGATGTTTTGTTGTGTAGCAAGCCTCTCTTTGTCTGATAGTTTTTATCTGAGATTTATTTAATCTGACTAACACAGCCATGTTTGCCTTGTTTTGATTAATATTTAAATTGTTTATCCTTTGTCTTTTTAACATCAGCTTTCTCAAACCACTATAAGTGAAGTGAATTACTTTTAAATAGTATACACATCTTCTGTCAATCACTTGTCCTTTAATTGTTGAGTTTATAATATGTGCTTTTATACAATTATTGGTACCCATCAGTTTAAGTTAAGTCAAATATTTACATTTTTATTTCCTGTTTCTATTTTCCCTTTCTCTAGTTATATTTTTACGTATGCATGTGTGCATGTGTATACATGTGTGCAGGTACACGTGAACGTGTGTGTGTGTGTGTGTGTGTGTGTGTGTGTGTGTAGATAAGAAGCACAATCTTGGGTGTGATCCTTAGGAGTACAGTCTACTTTACTTGAGATAGGGTCTCTGCCTACCCAGTGCTGGGTTTTCAAGTATATACCATAATCTCTGGAATTTTCACATGATGGCTAGGGAATAGGACTTAGGTTCTTATACTTATGAGGCAAACGCAGTATCTCTCCATGCCTCTGTAGTTCCTTATGAGTTATTGCTTTATCAATAGTCATCTTGGTGGCTATCTTTAAGTAGTTTTAGTAGTAGGTGTTCCACAGTAGTATATTATACTATATTATATATACATAACACCACCTACTATTGTCTAAACTTTATCAGTTTGAGTAAAATGTAGACAACTCCTTCCAGTAGGTTCTTTTACTTTCCCAAGTTTATAGGATAATAGTCTGGATATTTCCTCTGCATGCCACAGAATCATAGAATATTATGATTTAATTATAGAATTTAGATGATGAAAAAGGAGGAGCTCTATTGCACATCATCTTGAGTTTTCATTTTTATTCATTCTCTGAGAATCTCATTCATGTAAACGACATATTTTGGTCAAATACATTCTTCAGGTTCCACCTCTGACTCCTCTCAGACCCCATTCTGATTTTTATCTGTTTATTTATCCATTATGATTTTTTCCAAAAAACATGTATTGTATTATATTTCAAAGATGTATTTAATTTTTAATGGTAAGTATGTGTGTCAGTCTGTGCATGTGGGTGCAGGTGGGTGTAGCCCCAGAGGCTACAAACATCTGATGCCCTGGGGATGGAGTTACAGATAACTGTGAGATGTCTGATGTGGGCACAGAGAGCTGAACTTGCGTCCTCTAAGTGAGCACCCTTAAGCTGACCCATCTGTTCAGCATTCATTCTGATTTTTTAATCTTGTTCTTTATTCCTTCTCAATGTTTGAAAAGTTCCATGATGCGTAGAGAACTTACCTCAGACATTTCTTTCAGGCTGCACTAATGATGTCAAAATAACTCTTGCCTTCAGCTCGGGATTGCTCGATTTCATCTTCATCCTTGAAAGATGCCTTGTCTGGGTAGAGGATTCCACATTGCTTTTTCTTTTTCTACAGCACTTGAAAAATGTTGTGGCATTTCCTCTCTGGCTTTATTGGGGGAATGTCTGCTATTTGGATTGTGCTCCTTGCCTGGGTTAGCAGAATTGCTTTTGCTGCTCTCAGGACTTTTCCTTTGTCTTCACTTTTCAAAAAAAGTTGACAAAGATATCTTTGGGAGTAGATTGATTTTTATCCTATTTAATCCTTTCTCAAATTCTTGAATCTCAATTGAGCAAATTTGGAAGTTTTAAGCCAAGATTCTTCTCTTCTCTTCTCTTCTCTTCTCTTCTCTTCTCTTCTCTTCTCTTCTCTTCTCTTCTCTTCTCTTCTCTTCTCTTCTCCTTTCCCTTTCCTTCCCTTTCCCTTCCCTTCTCCTTCCCTTCCCTTCCATTCCCCTCCCTTCCCTTCCATTTCCCTTCCTCTTCCCCTCCATTCCCTCCCTTCCCTTCCCTTCCTTTCCCCTCCTTCCCCTTCTTTCCCCTTCCCTTCCCTTCCCCTCTCCTCCCCTCTCTCCTCTCTTATGTTTTCTTCCCTCTCCATCCCTCCTTCCAGCCCTCCTTCTCTCTCTTCCTTTTTATTCCTCCCATCCTGTCTCTCTCCTCTCCTTCCCTTCTACCTTCTCCTCCTTGTCTTCCTTCTTTTGTATTTACATATTTTGTGCATGTCTCATACTTGTGTATAGTTGTGCTCATCTGTGTGTGTGTACATGTATACAAATGTCAGAGGCAACTTTAGGTGTTTCACTGTATCATTCTCTACCCATTATTATTTTTTGAGACAGGGACTCTCATTGAACGCTACCCTTGCCATGTTTGCTAGATTTGTTGTTCAGTCAGCCCCCAGAATCTGTCTGCCTCTGCTGTCCCCAATTCTAGGGTTACAGACACATGCCACTGGACCAGACTTGCATCCATTGACCATTAAGCCTAGTAGAGTGCTCTGTGGAGCCTGGTGGTTGGAGTTCCTCAGAGGTAGGGCCTGGGCACTTGAACCTTGAGGGGCTTACAATAATAATAATTAATAATAATTCATTGAATTATCTTTGCAATGACTGCTTTACAATCTTTTAAAATTATGTTTCTGATCTACCTATTATCTATCTATCTATCTATCTATCTATCTATCTATCTATCGTGTGTGTGTGTGTGTGTGTGTGTGTGTGTGTGTGTGTGTGTGTCTGGTGTATGCATGTATATGTATGCCACAGTGCCTGAGTGGAAGCCAGAGAAGAACATGTGGCAGTTGGCTCTCTCTCCTCTCTTTCCATCATGCATATTTTAAATATTGAACTTAGGTTGGAAGACTCAGCACTTAGCCATCTTGTCTACCTCTGTTTTAAAATCATCACCAGATAATTCAAACATCTCCATCAGTGGCATATACTATTTTTTGCTTGTCTTTATTTTTTTAAATCCAAGTTGTAATACCAATGCGATTCTTTCTGGGACAAGTGGATGGTTTTGATACAGAGGTTACAGAAGGCCTTTATAGAAAGCTGGAGCCTCATATTACTCATGAACAGATGGCATGTAGACTATTTCTAGGCATTTCCAGGACCACCCATGCTTAAAGAAGTAGTATTGCCTGTTCCTGACCCTTATGAGATACTACCAAATACATGTGAGTTGGCCTCATTACTGCTGGGAAGTGGTGAACGAAAGAACTCTCTGAAAGAAGAGGAAGGGAGAATGCCTCATGGGGTTCGGGGAGGATGCTCTCCTAGGAGAGGAGGAGAGGATGCTTCACTAGGAGAGGAGGAGGAGAGAATGCTCCACCAAGAGAGGAGGATGGATTTGGTAGGGAGGAGAGAATGGCTTCACTTCAGAGGTGAGGATGCTTCAGTTCTGTTAACAGAAGACAGAGCTCTGGGCACCCACATGATCTTCACTGACACAGTCGTGGGACCTCCTCAGTGCTCAGGGATGGAGTGCTGGCTTCTGGCTCAGCCTGTTCTGGTATTGCATAGAAGAGGCTAGGACTGATATCTGCCAGGACTTGCTGGTGTTGGTGGAAATAAGAACACTCGCCCTCTGAGGTATGTGGGTTTCTGTGTTGACTGGCAGCTTTTGTTTTTGTTTCGGGGACAGGGTGTGTTGCAAGGCCTTAATGCCTTTATGCTTTTGTTTCTAAGCCCCAGCTTTTCCTTTTACAAACCTGGAATATATAAAGTAAGAAGAAACTCTGTAGTTGTAGGGGGAAGAGCTAGTATTAAAATCTGGCTCTCTAATTGGTTTATAATTGTGCCAATAAAAGAGGCAGAAGCCAATTGCTGGGCAAAGAGGAGGTGGGGTTTCCGGCCTGACAGAAGGGAGGGAGACAAGGGAGGATTCAGGTTTGGACCAGGCTGTGGAGCAGATAGGAAGCTGTAGACGTGTAGGTCTCAGGGCATCTTTAGGTTGCAGCCTCCGCCTTGGGAGGTGGCTAAGGAGGATGGGACAGAATGTTGTTTGCCCTGTCATTGCGTTATCTGGCTAGTTTAAAAATATTAAGGCTGTCTGGTGTTTTCAATCCTCGGGGACTAAGGTGGGTAGGAGAAAGCACACAGCCGAGGGTGTTCATTGGTGGCTTGGTGGAGCTAACTGCAAGAGATTGAGGGAGCTCAGGCAGAGCTCTTGAGAAGGAGCAAGTGTGTTTATAAAATTACACACTACACGTAGAATGTGCTATTATATATATATTTTTTTTCAGGTACCAAGACTGCCGTCTCTTGTCTCCTCTCTACCTTTAGATTCCTCTAATGTCTGCTTTACATGTAGTAGTTTTAGATATGTTCAGCATGAGGATCAGGGGAAAGTTCCATCTACTTCATCCCTCCAGAAACAGTAGAACCCGAAGCCTGGAAGTAATGTTTACACTTTAAAGCTATTCTAGAACAGACAAAGTCAAACCACCCTGCAACCACAGCAAGATGAACACCATGTGACAGAGGCCACATGTAATTCAACAGCCTAGAGCAGAGGTCAGAGTGAGGGCTTAACCACTAAGAGCACTTGTGCAATTGTTCATATCAGAATTCAGATCCCAGAACTCACATAAAAGCTTTGTCCGGTACAGGCCTGTGAGGCTCACTGGCCTTCAGCCTAGCTAAGGCTGGGTTCAGAGAGGGATCCTACCTCAAGGCAGGGAGTGGTAGAGATCCCCAATGCTTTCTTCTGACTTCTGCATGCACAGGCACACTGCAACCACACACACACACACACACACACACACACACACACACACATCTTAAAAAACATAAAAGCTGAAAATATCTTTTACCTTGAGGAGAATTTTGTTTCTATATACATGTTAGCTTTTAAAGCAATATAAAATAATATAATCTTACAATAGTTCCAGACCTTTTTTAGCACCCTTGACTGTCTAGATCTGAGTACATGGATCATGTGTCCTATGTCTAAAAATCTGCTCTGTATCTTTCTGTTACGACATTTGTTCCAGCAATCTTCATTTGTATTGTTTAATATATATGCGTTAATTCCTCCTTCACTTTTGAAAGGCAATTTATTGTCTGTAGAATTCAAGTATAAGAGGTGCCTATGTTTTCTTTGTCTTAGCTCTTTAAATATATCATAATTTCTCTTTTGACTTGTGCAGGTTTCTATAAAAAAAACTTCTGTGAATCTAATCTGTATATATATATATATATATATATATATATATATATATATATACATTCTACTGTAGTTAGCCTAAGTGTCCCCCACTTCTGTATTCATACTCCAACATTTTAAATCTGACGTGTCTGTACTTAGGTGAGCTGGACTGGGTGGATTTATCTGTTTAGTGTTGGGGAATTCTGACTTTTAACTCAGCAGCTGTTGTTAACTTTGGGAAAGTTTTGAGGATTTTGCACTCAAATAATTCTCCCCCACTACACATTGCGTGATAGGAAGTGTTCTGTGGCTTTGTTCAGTTCTACCTGTTCCCATTTCTCTTTCCTCTTTTTGTGTTTCAGTTTGCATAATGAATATGTACCTGTCTTAAAGATATTGATTCCTTATTCAGCTCTATTACTTACATCATCAAAACCAACGGAGCACTTTCAACTCCATCAACTTGTTTTACTTTGTCATTAGCACTTGAGTCTCATATATACACATTCCATGTATTTCTACATCTCTGCTAATGTCCCCCACATGGTATGTTTTCTCTCACCTTTTCTCTTGAGGGCTCTGGATTTTGTTTTCTTTTGTGTTGGACTCAAACTCAAGGTCACGAAGTTGATAGGGAAGTCTCTACCACTGAGCTAGACCATCCACCTTTCTCTCTTGAGCTGTTTTCTTTGGACTCAGCAGTTGTTATTTTAATTGTCCTGTGTGATGGGCAATAGACCATCTGTGTCATACTGGGTGGGCTCTGGTCTTGTTTTTCTTTGTTGTTTCTTGTGTGTTTTTTCCTATCTTTGTGTTTGGAAGCCCAACATCTTATAAAGACTCTACATTAGAATTTCTCATTTCCATGACAACACAGCAACTTGAGGAAGAAAGGTTTTTTCCTCCACTCTATGTTTCAGAGGGTTCAACTCATCATGGCAGGAAAGCACTGGATTAAAGCAGTTTATATGATGGTGGTCCAGGAATCTGAGAAGGTGACTGATAGAGCTCAGCTGGGTCCCACTCTCTCCCTTACTTCATTCAGAGACCTAGCTCACTGGGTGGCACTAACCCAACCCAGGAGGTTTTCTGTCTTTAGTCAATTTTTTGACAACCCACCTTCATAGAAACATCCAGAGAGGTGCCTCGCTATCTTCTAAGTGATGCCGGGTACACAGAGAAGTGTACGCATCCCAGGATGATGGATATTCATGTAACTAGTGTTAGTTTTTAGGAAGGGATACCCTTTCCTACCTCTGCACATTTTAAAGGTAAGGCTTTATTTAGTTTGAGCATTCAGGATACTATGTTGAGGTGTATTGGGTTCCTATATTGCTTTGTTTTCTATAGTCTGAGCTTCCCGTTCTTCTAGTAGCATCCCATCTTTAGGGCAGGGTTCTTAGTACACATTCAACCACAGGCTGTCCACTAAAGACTTTGGAACGAATTCTTCTTACCTTGTGGCACAGCGTGCACTGTTTGTGTAAGTGGTACATCCCAGTTCTCCTCAGAGAGTTCCTGCTTTTCTTTGGAGTTTAGATGAATTGATTGCCCTGCAGCCTCAGACCTATTATATATTAATGAAAATTATAATTAAAAAATTATTCAGAATTGTTCATTGTAACATGAATGCAATTTTTCTGCCTCGGGGTTTACTACCCAGCAAGAAGATTGAGATCTCCAGGAGCTCGTTTGGGTCCTTACCCTCTCTTTCCTGACCTGCTAAATTTCATGCTAACTGTAACTTCTGCAAGGTACATTTTCTTAGTTGATTTATGGCAAATAGAAATGCTTATTTGGGGCCTTCAGAGATGACGCCATGGCCAACTGTACCTGATGCTATGACGAGGACCTGATCCCCAGCAGCCACATATAGACCCAGGTGTGGCCATTAGCACCTGTAACCCCAGCGTTGTGGGGACAAGGGTGCACTGGAGCTTGCTAACCACCATCAGAGCTGCAGATTCAGTGGGACCCCCTAATCTCTAGAGAACAAGGCAGAGAGTGGCAGAATAGGGTATCAGTGTCTTGCCCTGGCCTCTATCCCTTGGAGTGTCTGTCCTCTTGAATTCTTCCAGCTTCCAGAGATCCAAATTCCTACTTTATGACTCTTCTTTCTCATCTGAAATCCTGCTCTGCTCCCTGGATATCTATAGAGTACAGGTTCCAGCCCTAGTTGCTAACCAACCATATCCAAATTTGACCCTACTTCCTACAAGTCCTCTGTGACCTTTTAGAAGTTACAGTTAGCAGGAAATTTATCATGCCAGGAGAGAGAAGGTAAGGACCCAAACCAGTTCCTGGAAATCTCAATCATAGGCTTACAAGGAGATGAGGGAGCCCAGCATCCCCCATAAGACACTTCTCCAGGCTTTCTTTAGACCCTACACCCAACACCGTGTCAGGCCCCAGCTTCTCTGAAATGCTAGAGTGACTTTGAACTCTTCTACATGGCTGAAATCCCTCCTTGTCCATCTCTTTCTGCACTTCCTGGGGTCGGGGGTGGGGAGCTGAGACATGTTTATTGAACAGCTAGCTAGGAATTCTTTGCTCCCCTCTTCTGATCTCATGATCACTCCTAGGAACTGAACAAGAGAGAATGAAGTTGGAAACAGAGTAAATTAATGGGAACGTGTTCTAAAGCTCTGGCTCTGGAGGAACGTGTCTATGATGTCAAGTGTGTGGGAGGCTGAGGTGATGGGATTTTGGGTTTGAAGTTTGAGAAACTTGGCAAGATCCTGGGTTTGATCACCAGAACAAGCAAAAATGTTTATAAACCAAGGGAAAGATTATTTCCCAGCAGAAAAAGATCACAAAAATAAAAAAAAAAATGATCTGGAAGCCAAGGAAGGACATAGGGGTTTTGAGATAGGTAGGGGGACAAGATAAAGGACAAGGAAGGTTTTGCTTTAGTGACTCTGGTGACCATTGTGACAGTGTACCTGATAAAAGCAACTTAAGACAACAAATTTCTTTTTCCCTTCACAGTGAGAGAGTGGTGGAGAAGCCATGTTGGCAGCAGCTCTGGGAGGCTGTTTATGTTCATGTTGTGTACAGTCACGAAGCAGAGAGTGATGTGTGCTGGCATTTAGTGGAATGACGAAGGGAATGCCATCTTGTCCTGATCATACCCTGACTCTGCTTTGTATCTACTCAGGTGCTTTTCAGTCCCTAACCCTCTGAATCACCACGTCCTCCTCAGAAACTTTCTATGGCCCTGGCCATAGCTAGATGCATAACCAAAGTATCTACTGCATGTACAGCTAAAACAAAAATTACAAGGTTCCCAGGAATTATACTTGAGAATGATGTCATTGTGGGTTTGTGGGGTTTGCCCTTATAAACACTGTGCCCCTGAGCTTTGGTGCTGAGAGTTCTTAGGGGACAGGAGCCTGCTCTCAGTCCCTGGCTAATTTGACCTTATATTCATGGTCATCTATAACTTCGTATTTAGCTTCCTTTCTCTTATTTATTTAGCCCTGGATGCTAACCCTCTTTGTTCCAAAGCTTAACCAACGGAATGGGGCTGCATTCTTTTTGGGTGGGTCTTCTACCTTGTAGACCTACCTAATCTAGGAACTGTCTTATTGATTTGCCAAGGGATTTGTTTCAATGGTGATTATGAACCATACCCCACTGACAAATGAGATTAATATCACAGGTAGACACGACTCACCCTGACATCAGTGCCCTTGGTGGTAGGCACTTCCTGGCTCTCTCCCTTTAAACAGTGCCCGTCTCAAAATCAGAGCATGTTGCTAGCTCATTGAGGAAGTCCATGCGGCCAAGTGTGAATGTTGGATGCAGACAGATTTCCGCTCGCTGTTTATAGCACGCCATGTAGTGACTCACGACCGTGAAGATGTTCTTAGCCCAACCACCCAATCTGTAGGACTCTTGTTTGGAGAAATTCTCATGTATGGATGTGGGAGGGAGCCCCAGGAATAATGCACTGTGTGTCCTTACTGCATAGTCAGAACATGGCTCACTAGCATGAGTGAGTAGAGATGAATCTTCAGGAGACTGCTAGAGAGCTTATCAGCCACATGAGTGCTTATGTGAGTATAGGTGTGTGTGTGTGTGTGTGTGTGTGTGTGTGTGTGTGTGTGCGTGCGCACATGCCATGGCTCATGTGTGGAGGTCAGGGAACACCTTGCAGGAGCCAGTTCTCTCCTCCTGTCATGTGTGTTCACATACACAGGATTTAGGGCAAGTACCTCTTATCACCGAGTCATCTTGGAGCTCCTATCCTGTAGTTTTGTTTGGAGATAGTCTCTCATGTGTCTGGTATTCAGCAATAGAGATGGTCTGTTTAGTCAGGGAGTGCCAAAGCTCTGTGTGTCTCCAGTGCTCTCATTAAAAAGCCGTGCTGCCATGCCTAGCTTTTAAAAAGTGTGTGTTCCAAAGCCAGGCTCAATTCTTACAAGACAAACACTTGTTGGACTTCAATGTTGTCTACAGCCCAAGCTCATTATATCCTATAGAAAAAAAGCAAGGAAGTGTGCTCTCTCTCAGAAGATGGGGACAGGATCCTACCATTTTGTCCAGGAGGAGGAGGATTCAGCCAGTAAGACTTTAGCAACTTCCTAGATGAGGAACTGTGCAGCAAATCCATCAGAACACAGGAGATGATGGCTGGCAGAAAGTCTTTTGAGACAATGACCCTTGGAGCAAGAAGATAGGAAACTGAAGTCAGGAGTCTGGGACACTCCAGGGATCTGACTTCTTTTTCCTTTCTTTCATCATTTTTTTATTTTCATGTGCAATGGTGTTTTGTGTGCATGTGGATCTGTGGACCATGTTCAGAGGCCAGAAAAGGGTGTTGGGATCCCTGGGACTAGAGACTTCATGTGGCTGCTGGTTATTGAACACAAGTCCTGGGAGAGTAGCTAGTGCTCTTAACCACTGAGCCATCTCTCCAGCCTTTGTTGTCTGGTTTTTTAAAATGAAACCACTCCAGTCTCTGCATAAATACTGGCCTCTGTACTTCCTGGTTCACAGTCTAGAGGCTCAGGCATATCCAGGCTTTGGACACTGCAATAGCCCATTGCTATCTACAAAGTTCACGCTCAACAGTCCTGTAAGCGAGTTACCATAAGAATCACAAAACCTCTCCTAGTGTTTTCAGTAAGATTGCATGTTTGTGTTGGGTTGTGTTAACAGGTTGTATGTGGCCCAGGGGTCAAAGGTTGGTCATTCCTGGGACTTCCTGTTTGTCAGTTCTCAATACCACACATTCCTCAGCCACTCTCATCCAGAGTGTGTGTACTGTCTTGGCACACAAAGACCCCTGGTGACCTCTATGTCTGTGGTCAAGTGTGCACGCACGTGCACCCTCATGCACCATTTCAGAAGTCAAAAACCCTAACATGGATCCTCATTTGACTTGACGTGCTGACAAGAAAGAGTCCATTTTCCTCTCAACTCAGGGCACTCTATTTCTCTCTGTTGGGACCTGGGTTGGGATCATCTGGAACATTCTTTCTTCCTATGCCATTTCCCTACCTTGACTATGGAGACTTCCCAGAGGCTGGACACAATAAGGCATGTTTCAACCCAGGCTCTGTTACCTAGCTGGTTCTCAGCTGCCCCTGCCTCTGTTTCCTCATTGTCTGGCCTGAGACAAGTTTCGGAGAAGAACAGGTGGCAGAGGTTGCTCACACCCCTACTTGCTTGCTGGGGCCTGCAGAGGACGCTGTGGGCCCAGTGTCTGCTCTGCCTTTAAGCACTTCCCACCCAGAGGCCAAAGAGTCCCTGAGAACCCGAAACCCTCTATGTCCCACTCCACTGGGTCCTTCTCTCTCCACAGCCTCTGGGGTGCAGATCCAGCCAGTTGGAGGCTCAGACCTGGCTGCACCCACCTCATTTACACCAGATGCCTGTCATCTGTAGCCCAGCCCCAGCCCATGTTAGTGCTGCTCTGCCTAGCTCTGTTGTGAAATATTCTTGTCTGTTTACAGGACAGTCACAGAAAATAGGTCAAAGAAACAGTCCTGGTCAAATCTAGCTTGAAGAAGCAAGGAGCTTAAAGAATTACTTACAGAAATTCGGGTAAAGGGTTAATTAACAGAAGCATGGGGGAACTTTTGAAGAAAATGTCTTTCTCCCAGCAGCCATGTTAACAACTCCTCAGGAAGGGATGGGACTTTGCGAATCCCTTCTCCCAACTCTAGAAAGTTAGTGGGCTAAGTCTTCTGCATTTGTGTGGGCAATCACAGCTGCTGAAGGTTCAACGGGGCAATGAGCTAGCCATGCTTGGTAGATGACATTCCACGGCACTTTCCTGTAAGGTGTGGTGACCACTGTTATGGTAAGAGCTGTAGAGAGGCCTGAGTCTTTTCCTCATAGTGTACGATGGGCAAATTAACCATCAGTAACTTATTGAGTGCCTATTATGTACCAGGAATTATACTTGATGCTGGGACATAGCAGGAGCATAAAGTTCCAGGTGCTGCCACATCTGCAGGGAGAGACACTGAGTAGAACACTCCATGGAGCTCACGGAGGAGCAAGACTTGCAGCCTACAGATATTACCAAGGGACCTGTACTTAGCAGCCCCTGGGCAGAAAGGACAGAGAGGCTAAGGCTGAGCTAACTCAGGTGCTTGCCTAGCCTGTACATGGCCCTGGGTTCCACCCCTAATATGGTAAACTTAAAAGAGACAGGCAGAGGAAGTCTCCTATTCAACGGCGTGGACAAGGAACTCTTGAGACTTGAAGAAATAACTGAAAGGACAAGTAGGGAAGAAGAGAGCTTTGGGGAGAAGGGAGAATATTCATGAAAGAAATAGCTCATACCTCAAAGGTTTATTCTGGAGCCAAATATGAGAGACTATGACCCAGGAATTGAGGTTATTGCAAATTTTATGTTCCAACATGGGGGGAAGCATTTACAAGTAACAGAACAAAGAAAGTCACAAACCGAGGCACTCTTCAAATACATCAGAGGAAACATTAAGTAGCCAGGCTAGGGCAACAGGAAGTGACCTCTGCTGGGGGCCTCAGACTCAGTCTGCTGATACCACCTGTTTGTTGGAAGGAGTTAGGCGTCTGTACATTCCAAAGGACTCATATAACAGTCATAAAGATGTTAGCTTACACCTAGACAAGGGTGATATTTGGCTCTGAAGAGGGATGGCTCTGGACTTAGAACATTCGAGACCATACAATCATTGAAGTTTCAATTAATTAATCAGCCTTGCAGAAGGCCCAGTGGAAGATTCAGCCTCTTTGAAGACTTCTGTTTACAAATGCATCTGCATTAATATACCTGAATGGCAGCAGGATGATATCAGGAAGCAGGAGACTGTCTCAGTTACCTTTCCCATCAATGTGACCAAATACATGACAAGTAGTAATAGAAGAAGTTATTTTGAATAACCGCAAAAGTTTATTTTGGCCCAGAGTTTGAATATTCAGCCCACAGGGGTGGGGAAGACATGGCAGTGGAGGCCATTTTGGATTTGGTAGCAGGAGTGTGCTAGCCTTCTCGGGACAGATCAGGGAGCCAAGACAGGACAAGACAATAAACATCCACCACCTCCTTCTGGACCCCCACCTCCAAATGGCTTCCAAACTTTCCCAAACAGCTCCCCCAGCTGAGACCGAGTGTTCTAATGAGATGTTTCACATCTGAACTGAACCGGAAGCTGTGTGGCTTACTCTTGACAACCTGACATGAAGTAAAGTCACGTGGGAAGAGAGAACTTCGGTTGAGGAATTACCTCCATAAGACTGGCCTATGGACTTGCCCGTGGGACTGGTTTCTTGTTTAATGACTGATGTGAGGTTGCCCAGCCCACTGTGGTGGTGTCAACAGTGAGTTGTGTAAGAAAGCAGACTGAGCAAGCCATGGAGAGCAGTCCACCAAGCAGTGCTCCTACATGGCCTGCGCTTCAGTTCCTGCCTTGGCTTCTCTCAATGATGCTTCCTCCCCATCCTCCTCCCTCTCCCTTTTCTTCCACAGTCTCCTCCCTTGTCCATCCTCCCCACTCCCCCTTCTTCACTCCTGCTTCTCCTGTGATCCTTGCATCGCTCCATTCAACAATCACAGTTATACTTTAAATAGTCCTGGTGACTTTTTTTTATTTTTTATTTTTACATCATTGCAAAATGTGTTTTAAGCTACGGCTTTTCTTAGTCAACACAGGAGCTATAGTTTGTGGAAAAAGAATATTTTCTATGCTGTACCAAGAAACATGGGAATAAAATGAAAGAAACCTGGCAAGGGGTTTCTTTTTATGACAGTGTGTACCAAGACCAAACCCAAGCCAGCAAGCACACTGGGTGTCTTAATTACTATTTTATTGCTGTGACAAAACACCATGACCAAGGCAACTTATAGAAGTAAAGGTTTTATTTGGTGGAGTCACAGGTCCAAAAGGTCAGAGTTCATGACCATCTTGGTGGGAAGCATGGCAGGCAGGCAGGCAGGCGTGACTGTAGAACAATAGCTGAGAGCTCACATCTGACCTACAAGTCCAAGCCAGAGATGGATGGATGGATGGATGGATGGATGGATGGATGGATGGATGGATGGATAGATGGATGGATGGATGGATGGATGGATGGATGGTTAGGTAGGTAGGTAAATAGGTAGATAGGCAGATAGATGGGTAGATAGATGGATGATTCATGGATAGATATATAGATAGATAAGTAGATAGAGATAGATAGATAGATAGATGGATGGATGGATAAGTAGACAGATTAGTAGACAGATAAGTAGATAGATAAGTAGATAGCTCTAACTAGCAATGTTGGGCTTTTGAAACCTTGAAGCCCACTCCTAGAGACCCTCCTCTAACAAGGTTACAACTAATCTTCCCCAAACCATTCTACCAGCTGATGACCAAATATTCAAATGTATGAGCCTATAGAGGCCATTCTCATTCCAACCACCATACCAGAACAGTGAGTTTATTTAGTTTTTTTTTCTAAGATGGAATATGTCAATATCTCATCTCATTGGTGGAAGCTCAACCTCACAATTTAATATGATTGGCACATGACACATGGCACAAGAGGAAGGGTGTAATAGAGAGTCTAGGAGTTGGACAACAGGCACATCACGTGATGGGGGAGGTGTGAAAAGTTGTCCCTTGTGGGCTAGCTATTTTTGACAGAAAAGACAGTTCTTACAATACATATTTCTTATTGCTGTAGTTTTCTTGTGTCTGCTCTCATGGTGTTCATAGCTTCTTCTAATAACTTTAAGTTACCTTTGATGGAGTGGTCTCTGTGCGTGTGCCTGTGCGTGTGCGTGTGCGTGTGTGTGTGTGTGTGTATTTGCGTTAACACACTGAATTTTCATTATGTTCTTTTTTTATTTTTTTATTTTTTTTATTTTTGAAGTCCAGGTCCTTTGTTTCCTTTGTGTACATTAGGCCATGAATTCATATGGAATGGGCTCCAGCAGCTCAGGCTCCTTTCTGTTAGTCCTCACAAAGTGGGCTTCTCTGGGTGGCACAGGCTGATGTTTCAGCTGAACCCAGGTGTCCTTCTTCATGAAGCTGTCTCTGCTCTTTGAGTGCTTGATGTGCTCAATCTACACATTGATCCTCTTAGCCAGAATCTTGCCTTTAACTTGCTTGTTTACAATGATGCCCATGGCATGCTGGGCGACATTGTAGTCTCTTCCAGTTTTACCATGGTATCACTTATGGGGCATTCCTTTTTGAACAGTGCCCATTCCCTTGATGTCTGCAATATCACCCTTCTTGTAGATTCGCATGTATGTGACCAAAGGAAGGACTCCATGTTTCCTAAAAGACCTGGAGGACATATACTGAGTACCACTACTCTTTGCTTTTGTGTTCGTCATTTTGGCGACTTACTGAAAGATGGCTGCCGCCCATTATGTTCTAATATGAGTGGCTTTGGTCTCCCTACTTACCTCTGCCTTTATGGGGCATCATTTGCAGTGGCAAATTGTTATACTTGTGTCACATGGGAAGCATCACCTGGATTGTAGTCCTTTCAATACCAATTCCCTGGTACCTTCCCCTTCTAGGCACCATCCTGGGTTCTAAGGAGTCCCTAGCACTTAGAAAGACCTGTGTTTCTTATGGGAAATGCACAACTTCTTATACCAGTTGCCCTCTTTTGCTGTTTTTTGTCCTCACCAGTCTCCTGGAGATGCTGGTTAAAGAGCAAAGTTAGAGAATAAGAACTTCTCAGCAGTCCCAGAAGCCAAAGCCACGATGGAACACTGGAAGTAATGGAGGTGGGTCTTCTGCCTCTCCAGCATCAACACATCCAGAAGACAGTTGATAAACCAAGACAGGAGCTTCACAGCAATGGTGCTATGTCTGTTCTGGGTCCTGAGGCATCGGTTAAGTCAAACACAATATTGCTCTTGTCTTTGAGGAATCCACAGTTTCTGGGAGGGGCTGATTACTCAGGGTCAGCAAGGACCAATGATATAGACATGAGTCAGAGACCAGAGGGCACTCACTGGGATGTTCAAATTCTGGTTTATCAGAACAACAGCAACAGCAACAACAGCAACGGCGGCAGCAGCAGCAACAACATGGTAGCAATAGAGAGTTTGTTAAGAGAGCTCTTCTGAAGGGGGAACAGGCCAGTAAACTATGTTCCTCCATGGTTCCTGCCTCCAGGTTCCTGCCTTGTGTTCTTGCTCCGACTTTCCTCAGTGATGAATTGCTACCTGAAGTTGTTAGGTGAGATGAACCCTCTCCTCCTCAAGCTGCCTTTTGGCCTCTGTAAGAAACACTAAATATTAGTCTTTCCTGCCTATAAAGCTTTTGTTTGCTACCAGGAACTTACATTTTTAATCTCCCCCATATCCTGTAAGACTCTTATGCAAATCTTTTTATATCCCCCACCTTGTAAAACCTCTGTGCAAATGTTTTGATCTCCTCTTGCCTGGCAACTCTCTTGTTTACACGGCAGCCTACTGCATCTTTGGAACTTAGGTAATTGGCCAACTTCTTCCTGCTTTCCTTCATTTATTTTAAAGCTAGACAATCACAACACCACAAAGCCAGAATTTTCTATTCTCTATTATTGTGAGAACATTGTTATCTCTGAGTAATAACATAAAAGTGTCAGAAATAAATTAGGAGGAAATTCAAGCATTAATTAAAAGAAACCTAACTGTTAGTCAGGGTTTCCTAGAGGAATTACACACACATATAAATATATATATATATATATATATATATATACATATATATGATGTGTATGTGCTAAGAATGACTTGCATATTATGATTTATGGTCCAACTAGTCCAACAATGGCTGTCTACCAACATACAGTCCAAGAATCCAGTAGTTGTTCAGTCCATGGAACTAGATGTCTCAGCTTCAGTATATAGTGGAATGTCAACTTCCCAAAGGAGTAGGCTTTAATGCCAGTGAAGGAGTAAATTTCCCAGTCAGCGTGAGAGAGAGACCAAGCAGGCAAAGAGCAAACTTCCTTCTTCCACATCCTTTGTTTAAGCCGCCACAAGAAGGAGTGGCCTGGATTAAAGGTGGATCTATCTTCCCACGTCAAAAGATCTGGGTCTTCCCACTTCAAATTATGTAATAAAGAAAAAGATCCCTCACAGGTACACCAGCCTCTTAGGTTTTGGTTAATTCCAGATACAGTCAAGTTGATGACCAAGCATAGCTATCACAGTTACCAATCACAAGTGATGGCGAAGTCAGTCTCCAGCCAATGGGGAAAAGTCATCACTTGCATTAGTGTAAACCCAAGTCAACTCACCATCTCCTGGATTTGCTCTTCTGGTTCTGTGAACATCAGAAGTGAAGAGACTAGGGCCAGATTGCTTTACCAGGGTCTAGAGTCTTTGTGACAGGTGGTGGCTGTAGATGTGCAGGTGAAGATGCTGTAATTTGGATCTGATGTGTTCCCCAAAGCCTGTGTGTTCCATGTGGTGATGCTCCTGGGGCCTGCTGGATAGGGCTATAGCATTAGAGGCATAGACTCAAAGACAGCTGTAGGACTCTGTACTCCTTCCTCCCTGCCTCCACCACCTCTCCTAAACATGAAGATTAAACTTCATAATATCTTGATTAATTTAGAATCAACCAGAAGTCACACCTCTGGCCACATCTCTGAAGATGTTTCCAGGGATGATATTTAAAGAGGAAAGATCTACCCTGAAGGTGGATGGCACCATCTTTTCAACTTGGAGACTAGACTGAATTAAGTCAGTCTCTCTCTCTCTCTCTCTCTCTCTCTCTCTCTCTCTCTCTCTCTGTGTGTGTGTGTGTGTGTGTGTGTGTGTCTTCTGAGCACCTGAATTTACTCTTTCTGCTTCTATCTACTGTGACGTGAGCAGCCACACACTCCTATGGTGATGCTGGAGCCCTGGCTACAATGGTCTCCTGCCATGACACTATACACTAAATAAATCCCTCCTTTAAGTTGCTTCTTGTTAGGTACTTGATTAAAGAATAAGAGGGGGGAGACCAATACGTTGGATCCAATGAAGTTTTCCTCCATCATGTTCTCCCTGTTACCCTGAGCTGTCTAACCACAGACCCAAGAGCAACCATGGACTGAAATCTCCAAAACATTGAGCTGAAATATTTCTCTCTCTTGTCTAGATCAGTGGTTCTCAGTCTGTGGGTCGAGACCCTTCTGCGGGTCCAACAAGCCTTTCACAGGGTTTCCCCGAGGACCACCTGAAAAACACAGATGTTTACAACTTGTAACAGTTACAATTTGTAACAGTTGCAGAATTACAGCTATGAAGTAGCAACAAAAAATCTTTTGGCTGGGGGTCAGCACAACATGAGGCACTGTATTAAAAGGTTGCATCATTAGGAAGGTTGAGAAGCACCCATATAGAATCTCTCACCCTTCAAGGTGACCAGCCACCTCACATCCCTGCTACTATGATCCACCCACAAACTATAATCCCCAATAAACGTTTTCCTAGATTGTTCAGGTGTTTTTGTTACAGGAGAACGCTGGTAACTGTGGTCCAAAATCCCAAGTCCCAATCGCGGTGATTGTGACCTGACTCCAGGCAAGAGCTAGAAGGGCATAGAGTGAATGGTTTGTGCACTTTAGAGCAATTTCACTTCCCTGGCTTTGATGTTGTATTAGCTTATAGAAAATAGAATTGTTCCGAGAAGCTGAATGAAGGGTGCAGAAGATCTCTTCACGCTGTTTTTTGAGACTTCCTGTGAGTCTGTAATTATTTTAACATCAAAAGGTTTAAAACATTAAAAAAAAAAAAAAAAAAAAAAAAAAAGATCCACAAAGACTGAGTAAAGCTACTGTGGAAAAATGCCCAACATGAACTGTGAGGTGAGAGAAAGTCGGAGGAAGAGGAAACTCACAATTAGCAGGTGTTTTCTCCTAATTAACTGCATTCAGACCCCAGGAAAGGGAGAGGCAAATCGGAAAGGGGGAGGGCGAGGCGAAGCGAGGGCAAAATGCAAGGGCCAGCACTTTCAAGATCAGCACTGCCCAGACTTGCTTTGTAGATGAGCAGAGGTGTCCAAGAGCAATCGGAAACAGCAGGAAGGGGACAAGGCTCAGCAGAGGAGGCTAGCTAGTCACTTCCAAAGCAGGGGAGTACTACAACTTATGAAGGCTTTCCCTGTTCACCGTAATATCTTGCATTTATTTGGTGTGTGGGGACCCGACGGAAACCTTATCATCAGAGGACCAAGGAGAAGGAAGGCTGGTTTCCTAGGTGATGTAGAACCTGTCAAGTCCACAATCACTATGACAAGTAGTCACTGGCTCCTGAGGATTGTGAAAGGCCAGAGACCATGCCTTTCAGAACCAGCAGATGTTGAGTCCTGCAGAGACACAGCCACAAGATGAATCAAGTCTCTGTCTCCTGTCTGCAGAGGTGCCGCCATTCCAAAGGCATCAACTTACCGGAAGGATGCCGCCTCAGTGGTGGGCTAGGATGTGAGGCATTTGGGGCTGCCCGAAAACTCTTTCAGTAGATTATCTTTGCTTTTACTTAGGAGACAGACTGGGCACTGAAGAACTGGGGCAGAGGAGTACACAGTTGGGTCAGAGTTGGGCCAAGCCGCTATCCTGAGATGTCCCGGGGAATACATTTCCTCTTTGAACCTAACTTGTAAATGCTACCCAGAAAAACATGGCTACCTCACAGTGGATAGTCCGGCAGCCGCCGGAACACACTCCTACCCTATGGCGGCCTATCAAAATCCTCCCTCCAAGCAGGATGTGAGCTCTTTAAGACATGCCACAGAGGGCATGGTTTTCTTGTCTCATCTATAGCTTCATACAGATCTAAAAGTGGGGGTTTAGATGCTTTAAGGCAGACACTGTTGTCAAATATCCCATTTCCAGTCCAGGCTAACTTGGGGTTGGGTGGAGTTAAGATCCAAATAGGCTCCAAGACCCTTCCTGTTTGTGGTGTGTTGCCAAGCGCCAGGGCAGGAGAGACACCTGGCACGCACCATGTGGAGTACAGGTCTAATCCAGTGAAGCCTACACACCGCATATATTTGAATGCAGGATTAGTTCCCCTACCACATTAGAAAACCTTTAAAAAGGTCTATTCTGTGGGGGTGAGGTGAGATGAGGTGAGGAGAGGGATCTCATGCTGTGAGATCCAGTATTTCTGGAGGCAGTTTGACATTCCCATCCTAAGCTTTCAACATAAAAACCCTTGGCTTTGTAGTTCGGTGCCTGAGAATTTAGCCTGAGGAAATAATTACGGATGCAGAGTTAGACCTACATTAAAAATATAGGACCTATCGCTCAATGTGTTGGAAAAGCAGTATCAGAATCTGTGCACCAGGATAGGAAAACTAGGTCCAATGAGACTCACCATCCTGCCCTTTCTAGGGTCGCTGGTTATTAGTCAGGGTTCTCTAAAGGAATAGAGCTGATAGCATGAATGGATGAATGGGTTGAATCTATCTATCTATCTATCTATCTATCTATCTATCTATCTATCTATATAGATTCATATATGTATTCATGTATACATTTGCAGGCACATACACATATACATATACACATGCACATATGCATATTCATCTTTTCAACATATACACACTCATATACATATACATATATATGTATATATCACATATAATAGACCATATATATCTGGTGGTCCAGGCAGTCCAATGGGAAGGCTGAGATGTTCAGTCCCTGAGACTGGATGTCTTAACAGCTCCAACCTGGCACTGGGGTCCTAGAGGATCCCTGGAGAGCTGCTGGTCTTCAGTCTATGTTAGAAGCCCCCAAAAGTTGGCTCTAATTTTCTTGTGAAGGAATGCTTCAGCATTCAGAACTTGCCAGCTAGAGTGAGGGCAAGTACTCAGAAGGTAACAATTCTGTATGTTGCAAGTAGAAGTTTCTTTGTTGAGGATTAAAAGCTATGCTCTATCTGTGTGTGTGTGTGTGTGTGTGTGTGTGTGTGTGTGTGTGTGTGTGTGTGTGTGTTGAGGGAGAGGGTGGTGAAGCCAGAGGCCACGAAACTGAGAAAGGACAAGGACATGGGAGGGGGAGGAAATGATCTCATTATATTTTTACTTAAAAGAAAAAAATGAAGTTTCCTTCTTTGGCCTTTTCCTCTTATTTGCTGGTACCAGAGGGTGTGGCCTAGATTTAGGATGAGTCTTCCTGCTTCCCCTAAGGGGAGCCCCCAGAAATTTGGATTATAATTGATTCCAAGTGCAGTCAATTTGATGACAAAGTTTAACTATCCCTGCTAGCTTCCACAACAGCTCACTAAAGGAGCCCAGGGCTGCCCTCCTCTGTAGAGCTTCTTAGTGTCAGCATTGAGTTTTGAGTCTGACACAGGATAGGGACTCCTCTCAGAATTCACACCTAACACAAAGAGTGAGGTGCTGCTCTCTTCTTGGAAAGATAGAGTTCATGGCTACCCTTACCAAGCCTTGGCTGTAGTCTTGGGCTATTACTTCTCTCCCTCAGCCTGGAGATGTCCAATCAAAGAGATGGGCTATGCCTAATGAGAATCTAAATGTTGACCGAGTTGGTACAATGTTTGTTGTACAAGCATGAGGTCCTAAGGTTGGTCATTTGCCCATGTAGAAACCCAGATGTGATGGCACGTGCTCATAGTAGCTCCAAGGAGAGAATGGCAGTTTTCTTGGTGTGTTGGCTAATTATCCTAGCACAACTGGTAAGTCTGGGTTCTGATAGATGAATTGTTCTTAAGTAATGACATCTAAAGTCGGCCTTGGTCTTCGTACGCACATGTACTCACACACATAAATACATACACACAATACGCAAGAGGAGGGGGATGAAATAGAGGCTACTGGAAAAAAAAAGAATTCTAAAGACAAAATGAACATGGGAAAACCATGCAGAAAATATTTTGTATAATCTATGGTAGAAACCTCTTGATAAGGAGTTGGCTGCCTTAGTTTATGCTTCATATATTCAATGTGACCATAACAACCAGTCCTTGCAAAATCCGTGAAGACAGTATTATGCTGGGCATGGTGGCATCCCCTGAAGACACCAACTCAAGCTCACTCCTGTCTCCTAAGCCTAATTATTTCATACAGAGTTGCCAGTTCCCAGATATGACCAACTAGGGTCAAGTTCAGAACCTTAGTTTGGTGCCTGAGGGAGAATGCGTCTCTTGGCCCTGTGTTCTGGGTATCCTTCTATGAAAGCCAGGAAGGGACCTATCCTAGGATCCAGCTCCCACAAAGAGGGGTATTGTGGGGAGGGCAGAAAATAGACTCATGATTCTGGGTTCCTCCCTACAGTGAAGGCCCTTCAGTTACCAGACTGGGTGTGAGAGTCAACATAGTAAATTTGGCAGGAACTAGAATCATTGAGAAGACAAGTCTCTGGGTGTGTCTGTCAGGGAGTTTCTAGATCGAAGGTAGGAAAACCAACCCTAAATGTGGGAAGCACCAGGCTACGAAGTCTCCAGTTGAATAAGCATGAAAAAAAAGCAAACCGGCTAACATTCATCTGCTTTGTGACTGGCTGCCCCAAACTCCTACAGCCATGCCTTCCTCATTCCTTATGGACTCTGCCCTTAAACTATGAGCTGCCGTGAATCCTTAAATTGTTTCTGGTGTGTGTTTTACCACAGCAATGAGAAAAGTAAGTAATATTCTGGCTCTTTGTTTATTTTGGCTAGTTTGTTTTCTATTGCTCTGATGAACACTATGGCCTAAAGCAGCTCAGGGAGAGAAGGGTTAATTCTTTGACGAGACCCATGGTCCTGATGTCTCCCGTGTGCTGGGGTCTCCACTACAACTGAGGCTACATCTCCCCAAATGACCTCCTGGCCTCTCTTTAGGAACTCTAACCCTGCCACATGGCACAACACGTCAGGTTCTCCTCACAAGCCCTTCAATTCTGGGGTCTCCACTACAATTGAGGCTACATCCCCATAATGGCTTCTTACAGTGCCAAACCCTAGCAGCTTTCCATGATCCCCTCTTGCCTTCAAAACCAGTAGTACCAGGGAGACTTACACACCACCAGGCTCTGCTGCCAGCACTTTATATAGCCTTGGCTCTTTTTGGACCACAGCCTTCATGTGCTGGCTCTAAGGACATACTTGTCAGAAGATTTCATTCACTGATGCCAGTCTCTTGTTAATCACAGCTGAGTTTTCACTCCTAGCTAACCAGCGTTCTTTGTCCCAGGAAAACAATTATTTCATTTTATAGCGTGTTAAGTCAGATACATCTCACAACTGGTCCCTGTGGAATCTTTGCTTCCTTCTGAAATCTCACAGGCCGGGCTTCCATTCTCTACACTTCCCTCTACACTCTTCCAAGCTCCCACCAGAAGCTCCCCACCCTCCCGGGGCTCCCAGCATTCAATGCTTCTTCCAGTTCAATGTTCCAAATACTTTCACAATTCTTCACCCCCAAACAACATGGTTAGGTCTGTCACACCAATAACCCACTTTTGTTACCACTTTTTTTGTTTGTTTGTTTGTTTGTTTGTTTCAGTTTGCTCTCTGTTGCTATGGTAAAACACCACGACCAAAGGCAACTTTGAGAGGAAAGGGTTATTTGGCTAACAGATCCCAATTACAGCCCACCATTGAGGGAAACCGAGGCTGCGGCAGAGAGAGGAACTGAACGGTGGTAGAAAGATGCTTGTTGGCTTGCCTTTTTATGAGACCCAGGACTGCCTGCCCAGCAGTGTCACTGCCCACATCAATCATCAATAAAGGAAACGCAATCTGATGGAGGCAATTCATCAACCACAATTCCCCTCTTCCCAGTCACGTGACCCCAGCTCATCTCAGGTTGACAAGAATGAAACAGCACGTTGTCTGTGCCGGTCGGAATGGCAGAGTTGGTGGCAGCACCTGTGAGCTCTAGTTCTCTGCTTCAGTGTCCTGATTCCTAGAACCAAGAGGTTAATGAAGAAAGTTAGAGGGAAAGAATGTCTATCAGAATAGCCCGGATCAACACGCGCGAGCTAGCAGCATTTGGAACCAGATCTCGGCGGACCTGCCTCTGCTCAGCAGACAGGAGCCTACAGGCTGGATCCATATTTACCTCCAAATGCTAAACCTGCTTTGGGGGAGGGTTTGGACGGCTGTCAAAAAGTCTATCTAGCTGTGGCTGGAAGACTCCAGGCAGTACAGGAAGGGAACAGCTCCTGAAGGCCTTCCCACCCACCCACAGGCTGTACTATCCCGATAGACACCTAGCGCAGGAGTCTGTAGGTTGCCCAGTATAGACCAGGGAAGCTCATAAGTCTCTGCAAGTGCTGAGGTGCGCTGAGAAGGATACCCAGGGAAAGGCCTGGCCCGGATGCTGCTGAGAAAGCTGCCCCCAGCCGCTCTCATTGATCTGCTCACCGTGAGCAGTTTTGCTGGGTAGCATTTGGTTACATATCCTCCTGACCATAAAACCACACATTAGTAAAGGTATCTAATCAATTAGTTCTAATTAATTATGAACAGAATGCGTCCAGCTGTGGGATGTGGTTTTTACTCCCATTGGCTATAATTAGCAATAGCAGTGATCGGATAAAGATACAATGTACGTGCGCGCATGTGTGTGTGTGTGAGCTGTGTGGCAAGGGGTGAGAGAAAGAGCAAGCGGTTAGAGGCAGCGTTAAATGGTACTCGATGCCTTACCACTTCCTCCTGTCCACAGCCCACCGTTCCCCACACCCTCCAGCTCCATCTGGCTTTCTCTGGGCATCTCAGGCAAAGGAAGCAGACACTCTTCTACCTCTTTGAGGGACCTCGGGGTGGGGGTGGGGAGACTGGCAAGGTGTAACAGGGTTACTGCCCTGGATGGCACCGTAGAGGGGAAAGAGAGGTGGAGGAAGAGAGAGGACACAGCAGAGGGACTATGCCACATTGTAGAGATCCTGGGGCCTGGCATCTGAGCCCTTTCTGATAGCCGGAGATGCCCCTTTGCTGGCAGAAGTCTGGGGTGCTGAGTCATTCTCTGTTAACGGGCTTTGTGTCTTTCTTTTTGAAAAGAATATTGTATTATTATTATTATTATTATTAATTATTATTATTATTATTATTATTATTGTGTGTTTATTAGGTATGCCTGTAGGAACATCTGTGCTACAGTACACATGTGGAGGTCAGAGCTGTGAGTTCACAGGTAGAACTTCATGCACACATGGTAAGTAATTTTTGTTTTCATTAATTAACTTATTTATTCACTTTACATGCCAACATCAGCCCTCCCACCCTGACCTGCTTCCTCCAAGGCCCCCTTCACATAGGTCCTCCCCCTCCCCTTCTCTGAGAAGAGAACAGGCCCCCTGTGGGTATCACCCCACAATGGCACATCAAGTCATTGCAGAACTAGACACATCCTCTCCCACTGAGGCTGGACAAGGTGGCCCATTTAGGGGAAAGGGAGTCCACAGGCAACAGATTCAAGGACAGCCTCTGCTCCAGTTGTTGGGGGACCTGCATGATAACCAAGCTAAGGCAAGTAGCTTCACTCATATGGTTATCTCATTGGCTCCTCTGTGGGGCCAATGTAAGCTTTATGACACTGTGATGTTAGTGTACCTGGGAGAGTTAAGTTACACACACATGGGTTTTTGCAGGTTCTGATACAAGACTGGTGAGGCTCATCCCTGTGAGTCTCTGCTGGGAGTGACAGCTGTGATGGGGACGGCTTAGTGGGGAAATATGCCGATCTCATGAAGAGGCAACAGAAGAGAATAAGGAAGGGGCCTGGACCACACTATACACTTCAATGACATCCCCTAGTGATGGTTAATATTGGTCCGCACAAATCTAGAATAAACTTGACACAATCTAGAACTACATAGGAGACACCTGTGGGAGTGTCTGTGATGGAGTTCTAGCTTGAATTAATAGAGGTGAGAAGACCCACCCTAACAGAGTTTTCTATCCTTCCATGGGCTAGAGTCTGAGGCTGACAAAGAGAGCGGCTGCTGAGCACCAACATTGTCTCTCGCCTGCTCGCTGACTCTGGATGCCACGTGACTTATGGCCTCACACTCCCGCTGCCATGACTGCCCTGTTATGATGGAGTGGACTGTTAAATCCTGAGCCCAAAGAAGCCCTTCCTTAAGTTGCCTTTGTCTGGGATGTTGTCCCAGCAATGACAGAGCAGCTAACACACCCTTCATTGATCTAAGGACTCTCTCTCCTAATTGTTTCCTGCTTCCCAATACTGTAGCTTTGTCACTTGGGCTTTTAGGGGACACCTGACATGGAAATCCCAGCAGCCTCCTTGCCCTTGGGTGGTAGAAAAGAAATGGCTTTGCTACTAGATTCTCTCAGGGACAAATTAAAACTGATCTGCGTCTATCAGTGATGTTGCTTCTGAGTTGGAACAGTGTTAGGGACATTAGAAGCTAAGAGACAGACACTTGCCAAACCACCGGTGTGTGCAATTCCTTGTGGTAAATTCATATTCTCTCTCTCTCTCTCTCTCTCTCTCTCTCTCTCTCTCTCTCTCTCTCTCTCTCTCTCTCTCCTGTCTCTGTCTTTCCTTTCCATGTCTTCCTATCTCTGTGTATCTTCATACACATGCTATTGCTCTGCTCTCCCAAGAGCCCATGGCTCTGTGAAGAGGGTAGAGGAAGGCTTCTCTTTGCAGAGTACAGCACAGAGCCCTGAAGGTCACCTGGAGCTGGGATCCTTCAGGGATCCTGGCATTTCTCCAGGCTGGGGCCCAGAGGGACAGGAGAGTTATGATGAAAGGGCCAAGGACCCTATCAAGAGTGCTCAGGGTGCCTTTGACTTGGGTTTTACTCTGAACGTGAAGTAAGTTCCTCAGGTTAGTACAAACGGAGAGCTGGCTGCTCCGATCCATGTCCCCCATCTTGGAAACAGGACTGGGCTCCCAAGAAAATGTAGGTACAATCCAAAGTATTTCGGCAACACAAAACAGTTTTCAGTCATCACAGACTGGGGAGCCAAAGCAAGCACACAAGAACGGCCAGTCTTACCCCTAAGACAAAGAGGTCCTCACTGGCTACAGTCTGAGCGGGGCTCACATTTTTACGCAGTCGGTTACTTTAAAGCAACAGTGCTGATAAGCGGAATGTAATTTTTAGCGCACAGAGTTCAACCTTGAGCACGTATTTTGATTTTAAGTGATGACCCTGGGGGAGCTTGAATTTCTGCCAACCCTCTGCTTTACAATTCCTTAAACGAACTTTTTCTTATTAACCCTTTGATGGGAAGGGCAGTCCATTTCTTTTACAAGGTTCCACGCCTAGGGGGTAGGCAGGACTTTCCTGGCTGAGGCTTCGGTTGGTGACCAAGGGATGTTGGGGATGTTAGTGAGTTGGGGTGTTGGGTGTGGGAGAGTGTGGGTGCATGAACAGCCCGCTTTTATTCTCCTGATGGTTTCTGTACTCATGGTTGCCTGACCTTCCAGACAGTCCCCCTGGTCACCTCTAGTTTTCAGTCAGTGCTCAGCACTCCTGGAGTCTATCACAGAACATTCTTCAGGTTAACCAAAACCAGCTTTCTCTGCCAGAGCTCTCTGGCATGCACTACGGCGTCACTAGCATGGCCTTTCAAATCTGTCGCTTACGAGTGAAAACATTGGCACCAACTTAGACTGAAGTAGGCCTTCTACAGAGTGGCCTGTGGGACTGCAGGGTCGGGGATGGGCGCTGCGAGAGTGGGGCTGCCTTCCCATTTCCCAGATCTCCCTCAATCTTGCCCCCTTGCATTTTTTGCCTCCTTCAAGGTTGGGAGCAGAGGAGACCAGGGAGCTTGGTGGGTTTTCTGGAACGTTCCCTCTGATAAAACGCTTGGTCAGAATGTGTCCTTGCTCTAACACAGGATACCTGGGTGATACCTGAACAAAGAGGGCCTTCTGTGCTTCCTGGTCCTGGAAGAACACTGGAGAAGGCTGGGGCCTTCTCGTCATAGGGGACAGCCTCTTTGGGAAGGGAACAGTGGATATGGTGGCTTAGGCAGTACAGAAACCATCATATCCTGGTCTTGCCAGGAAAACACCCGTGTTTTCTCTCCCCAAACTCCAGCAGTGTCCAGTCCAACTAACCCAGGGCACCCTTGGGTACCTTACCATCCAGGGCTGACACACACACTTTCCTCAGGACTGAAGATTCTCCAAAGCATCTAATGAGGCCCAGAACCCCGTCGCCCCCGAAAATAAGCAACTCCAGCTTCCCCACAGGCTTCTCAGAGGCCTGGACATTTGGCCAGGGCTAAAGTGAGAAAGAGGCCACGGTTTCCCTTCTCTAAAATCCTCCAGGGAATCTTTGCCTATGTGAGAGCTCCAGGCATCTCTCCCCTCTAGGTTAGTGGGTAGGGACGTAGGGCAGGAGCAGGGCTCGCTAATGCTCTTGGTGTTGCTGTGGGAGTACACAGCACCGCCGGCCCCCACCTAAAGCATTTGTCCCAGTTTCGAAAAACCAAGGCATAGCGCACTGCAAACAACTCTGAAGTGTTGATTTCTCGCCAGAATTGTGTGTGCAGTAAAGGAAAAGGGAAGGAGACCCCCGCCCCCCACACAGCGGGGCATTTTCCCTTCCAACCCTAGATTAGGCACAAACCACACCCAAACACCTGCTTTCCCGGAGAGATCCTTCACTAAGCAGGGCAGACAAGTTAAGATGGCTGCTTTCTGATGAGGAGAAAAACAGCAGCAAATGATCTTGCTGGTGTCACTTAAGGAAGAGAAAAGGGTGAGTGCTGTGTTAGAGTGGGCTAGGGTGGGGTAGTGTATTTTGATTGGGAGTGTTAATTAGGTGAACCAAAGGGGGCTTTTGATTGCTGGGCTTCAATACTTTGATAGCTGGGACCTTGGTGGTCAACCTCAGGAGGAGGAAGTGGCCAAATAAGGGAGTAGATCTTGGGGGTTGGCTTTAGGAATGTAGCCTAACAGTTTTTTTTTTTTTTTTAGCAAGACAGAGGAAGTGGGGGAAGGGCAGGGCCTGCTAGAGCCACCTTCGCCATGATCAGGCTGGCTAGAGTCTCTTCAGAAAGGATTTATTTTGCAACTTGGAAGTAACAGATACTTTGGCAATAGCCTTCTTAGAACAAAAGAGAAACAATGTGACTTAATCAGTGTCAGGTGCACACACACACACACACACACACACACACACACACACACACACACACGTGCAGCCTTGTCCCATTCCCTAGACCTCGGTGTCATAGTGTCATAGCATGCCCTATGACATTCATGTATATTTTTTATCATGTCCCTTTAGGTACAGATACCCAGTGATAACATTTGTTACCATGTTAACCAGTGGTTCTCAACCTTCCTAATGCTGTGACCCTTTAATACACTTCCTCATGCAGGGCTGAGCCCCAACCATGAAGTTATTTTCCTTGCTACTTCATAACTGTAATTTTGCTACTGTTATGAATCATAACATAAATATCTGTGTCTTCTGATGGTCTTAGATGACCCCTCTGAATGGGTCATTGGTCTCCCATAGATTCTTAACCCATAGGCTGAAAAAAAAACTGATATTAGATGGTCAACAGGTCTTAAAATTTAAATAGGGCAAAGCCCTGCAGAGCCCTGGGTTCAGACTTTGGATAAAAACTGACTAAGTCAATGCCGGCACGAATCAAGCTGCTTCCTGGTAAAAAGTCACAGAGCCTGGTGGCCTTGTCTGAGAGTGACATTACAGAAATCTTTCCAAGTGTGTATGAAAATGCTATAAAGAAATCTGCTACCTGGCAAGACCCCCACCCATGATGTTTCTTTTAACCATATGGGAACAGTGTTTCTACATGTTTACTTTTTTTTTTCTGTGTTATATAGGTTGATGTGTAGCTACTTCTGAATTGAAATATTTCCTCTTGGAGGGAGGCTTCTTTAGCCTCAGGAAATAAACTTAGAAGACTTAGGAAGTCAACAGAACTTACAAGTCTCAGGAAGATCCTGAAACTTAGAAGATGCACAGGGTCCCCTCCAAAGGTAATACGAGATCTAGCAATGGCTCGAGAGAGGAGACTCTGAGATTAGCTGAGCTAACTCTAAGTTGTGCAGAGAGTTCTAAGAGTGTATTTTCATGAATTATTGCCCATGTTGGGGTGGGCTTTTGGTGAGTCATCTGTGCTAAGGTAAATAACCCCTCATCTATACTCCTGTAAATAACCCCAATAAACTCACAGTTAATAAGATAGCTTTAGATGGAATTACTTCTTTGGTCTGTTGTTGGGCCCCTATTTGGAATGGTTAGACCCTCCCTCCCTGAAACAGTCTTACAACACAACACAGTCTGACTGAGCTCTTTTGGTCCCTATATTTCATTGATAATTAGCAGGATGTGACTTTTATGTTGTCCCCCAAATCCCACTTCTGCTGTGGTCCTTTCCCTCCTCCTCTCACTCACTGCCACCACATGACATTTGCTGTGTTGCACCTTGGCCCGTCCTTTTGACATCAGAGGCATCTTCCAACTTGTATCCATTAGCTCTTCCGACCAGCATCCTATCTGGCAGAGATCAGGCTCAATATGTCTTGTAAAACTCCCAGTCTCCTTTTTCCAATTTGCGTTGGTGATAAGAACATCTTCTGATCTCTTTTCAAAAAGATATAATTAGGGATACAACTGAGAGACCAGCGAGGCCCGAAATCCTATCCTGGTTAGACACTAAGAAGTTAATTTGATGGATGTTGATGGAAAAAAACAGATGAAAGATTATATTTCTTACAATGGGAGGGGTATCCAGAACACTTGCCTAATTGCACAGATTTTTTTCTTCTCACCAAGGGCCACCATGGTGATACAGTGGGTTGAGACATAGGCTATGCACACAAAGGGTTTATGCTGCTAGGGTATTATGGGGCACATAGAAATCCCCAAGGGAGTAATGTCATAGGTAAGTGAGTATCTTTAACACAGGCGCAGTTATGTCAAGGACTCCAATGCCTCGGCCTCATGGGAATGGCAAGGCCTTCCCCAAGTGAGGCTCAGGTGGATGACATCTTCTTTTGGGGTTTCAGTGTGAATGTAGACAGTATGTGTAAAAAATGTCTAGCATAGCTTTCTCTTCCGGTATGTTCACTGCCTGAAGACTGCTCCCCTACCTACAGAGACTAGGTAAGCCTGCCTCCTGGATTCAGTTGCACACCATGAACCCATCTTTGTACTCAACTTTATGCAATAACCCTGCTTCCCTGTTCAACTCTTGATAAAAAAAAAAAAGTATTCTGAGCTTTTGGGAGCTGAAATTCCTACATCAGAAAGCCTAGTGCATCCAGTTCTAGCCCCTATGCCCCACTGTCTCTGTCTCTTTGTCTTGTCTCTGTCTGTCTCTCTGTTTCTCTCTCTCTGTGCATGTGTGTGATTCCCTCACTGCCCCAGTAGAGTTTATTCCTTGAGTCAGGTTAATATGCCAGGGTATCCCAGGCCCCAGTCAAGGCCTCTTACCACACACACATCAGTCAGCAGGTATATGGTCACTGGTGGTCATATCGTGCTCCTTTAAACCTACATACATGCTACATCTTGCTGAGAATCTGGAAACTGGTCCATTATTCAGTGTGCCACATCCAAGAAGCCCATGAAGGAACTTCACCAGGCCTGTGACAGACTGTCATTTCTACCAGGGTCATTTCATGAGTCTACGTCAACACTTCTAAGGGTCATTGTTGCCTCAGGATATATCTGGCTTCTCAGCCACATCTTAAAAGTAGTTGAGTTAGGGTTTGACAAGAATTGGGCTCTTCTTGATCAGAACGACTCTCTGGCAATATTCTTGAAGAGTTGAGGGGCTTGAAAGAAGAGTACTTATCAGTTACTTTTCTGTTTCTGTGATAAAATACCACAGTCAAAATAGCAACATATGAATGGAAGCAATTATTTGGGTTGGTCGATGATTCTGGAGAGTGGGGAGCAAGCAGATGGATGCGGTAGGAGCAGGAAGCCTGGGGATCACATCTCAACCGAGCACACTCAGATATCAGAGAGGACAAACTGGAAACGACACAAGGTTCAACTCTCAAAGCCCGCCCCTATTGATGTACTTCCTCCAGCAAGCCTTCGAGTTGTTAAGTTGTACAACTTCCCCCAAACAGTGCCACCAGCTGGGGACCAAGGGGATGAGCCTCTAGGCAGCATTTCTTGTTCAAAATAACATGCTGCCTTCAGGAGACTGAAGGTTGTTTTCCATCGCAGATAGGATAGAGGCCCCTATGAGCTAAGGAGAAGCAAAACACAGGACAGCTACGCAGGCTGGTCAGTGTCCTTGGATATTATATCTCTCCTGGAACTCCTATTTTTTCTCTTCATCTCCCATTCCAGCCTTTTAAGCCTCACTGGCTAGTAGTTTACCCATCAGGATATAAGTTACCCTGTAAGGAGACAAGAAGACCAGAAATACTATATTTGTCTCTCTGCCACAAGGGAAAAAACTCCCAGAGATGGGAAGTGTTCTACATTTCTGACCAGAAAGTCTGCAACGCCATGACAAGATGCTCATCAATGCTTCTAACTGCGTCTCCCATGCCCTCCATAGGCACATGGCCATGCATGCGCACACACAGACACACATATATGCACATACAAACAAAAAATAAATCGTTTTAAAAACAATACTTGAGAGTAGCAACGGAATACAGCGGACCACGAATCCTATCCTAAAACTTCTAGTGGGTGATGGAAGCTGAAGGTTTCTCAGTCCACACTCGGCTCGCTGGCTACCTTCCTCAACCAAGGCCAGCTCTATTGTGCTTCCCAGTTGAGGCACTGGGCCAAGTGCTGTAGCCAGCGAGGGGTGGGGCTGGAAAGGGGGAGGGGCCAGCAAGGGGGCGGGGCCAGTTATCTATGATGCTCTCATACACCTTGTGCTGGCTCACCCATGCCCCCTCCTTTAGACCAGCTCTTCCGTACTGCCCGAGTGAGAGGCCTGCAATTCTGTGTGCAGTAGCCAGTGAGAGGTAGGGCTACCTCATCCCTTTTCATGACCCCACCTCCAGGTCTCCCGATGCTGTACCTGGCGAGGGGCAAGGGCGGAGGGGGCATCACCTCTGCACCTGTTTCACCAGATGAGTGGCAGAGTCAAATCTCTCATGCTCACACCCTTGGCCAGCTCATCCATGCCCCTGTCACGAGGGTCAGCTCCACTGTGCTGGGTGAGCTTCAAGGCCCCCTCTCCCAAGTGTTGTAGACAATGAGAGGTGAGGCCAGATCTCCACAGCGCCACAGCCAGTGAGGGGTGGGGCCAATTCTGCAACGCCCTTAGACATGTACATGTTCTCAGGGGGCTGCCCAGACCAGACATCCCTGTGGTCTCTAGTGGTAATATGAACCATAGACATCAACATTGACATCGATCCCTGTCGCTGTATGGCCATAGACCCAGGCATGGCCCTCAGTGGCAGCATGGGCTGGAACTTCATCATGGCCTCAGGTGGTAGGGCTGCCCACTTACAAGAGGCTATTCCTCTCTACCCTTGTGTGTCCAGTTCCATCTCTCTTCAAAGTGCTCAAACTGTTCCCAGTCTCTGAATCTCTTTCTCTCCCATCTGTCCACCTCACATTCTTGCAAATTGTAGTGGCTCAACACTGCAGGTAGGCCATGATGCTGGTGGACCTCTGGGTGATCTCCTCTGCCTGTGCCAAGTGACCCTGTGGGTACTGTCTTAAGTCTAACCTTAAGTTCTGTCCCTTCTCATAACCACACCTTTCTCAATCTGGCCTTGCAGCCATGACTAATGCCTCAGCCTGACACCACAGTGCTGGGACACAAGTACTGTAGATGCCTCATTCACACATGCAATAGAGACTCTACTAGGCAGCCAAGTGGGTGCTGGGAATGGAGGGAAGGAAACCCAGGCTCTGCCCATCTGGAACTTACATAGGAAAGAAGAGACTGCTAAAAGGCTATGCAGACAAATAATTATTTTGAATCTCCTTCTATCCTTCCACTTGAGTCCCTTTCTAACCATTCCTAGATATTCCCTCTGTGGGACCCCTCCCAGGCTTGCCTTCTCCTAATACAATGTAATGCTTTAAGCTTTACCCCATGGCTACCAGGGAGATAGCCTAGATCTGGGTGCCCTGCCCAGAGAATAGAGTGAATGAAAGTGAGGACACTTACTGAATCAGTAAACAGAGATGAATGGTTGGAGTCCGTAGACTGAAGAGACAGACTCTAGAATTTGGAGTCAAATGTAGTGGGTGGTGGAAGCCAGCAGGAACAAATGGTCCATACATACTGCAGGAGAGTCAAGCCAGCAGTTTGGTTCTGAGAGACAGAATCCCTTAGAAGGAAGCTCATGTATGCCTCTCCTGGGTTTCAACACCACATGAATGAAATGGGGACATAATCACTGTCTTAGTCAGGGTTTCTATTCCTGCACAAAACATCATGATCAAGAAGGAGGTTGGGGAGGAAAGGGTTTATTCAGCTTACACTTCCACATTGCTGTTCATCACCAAAGGAAGTCAGGACTGGATCTCAAGCAGGTCAGGAAGCAGGAGCTGATGCAGAGGCCATGGAGGGATGTTACTTACTGGCTCGCTCCCCCTGGCTTGCTCAGCTTGCTCTCTTATAGAACCCAAGACCACCAGCCTAGGGATGGTGCCACCCACAATGGGCTGGGTCCTCCCACCTTGACCACTAGTTGAGAAAATGCCTTACAGCTGGGTCTCATGAAGGCATTTCCACAACTGAGGCTCCTTTCTCTGAAAACTCCAGCTTGTGTCAAGTTGACACACAAAACCAGTCAGTACAATCACTGTGATGGTTTGCATATGCTTGGCTCATGGAGTGGCATTATTAGAAGGTGTGGCCTTGTTGGAGGAAGTGTGTCACTGTGGGGTTGGGCTTGGAGACCCTCATCTTAGCTGCCTGAGGATGTTGAGTTTGTTCCTGGCTTCCTTTGGGTGAAGATGTAGAACTCAGCTTTTCCTGCACCATACCTGCCTGCATGCTGCCATGCTCCTGCCTTGATGATAATGAACTGAACCTCTGAACCTGTAAGCCAGCCCCAATTAAAAGGTGTCCTTTAACAGACATCTGGTCATGGTGTCTGTTCACAGTTAGGTCCCTAACTAAGACAACCACTATTATTATTATTATTATTATTATTATTATTATTATTATTATTATTATTATTGGTGGTGGTGGTGGTGGTGGTGGTGGTTTTATCTCAATATATACTGATTCTAAATAGATAGTGAATGTAGAGATGTGATGGTTTGTAAAGGCTTGGCCCAGGGAGTGGCCCTATTAGGATTTGTGTCCTTGGAGTAGGTGTATCACTGTGGGTGTGGACTTAAGAACCTCACCTTAGCTGCCTTGGAAGTCAGTATTCTGCTAGCAGCCTTCAGATGAAGATGTAGAACTCTCAGCTCCTCCTGCACCATGCCTGCCTGGATGATAATGGACTGAAACTCTGAACCTGTAAGCCAGATCCAATTAAATGTTGTCCTTATAAGAGTTGCCTTGGTCATGGTATCTGTTCACAGCAGTAAAACCCTAACGAAGGCAAGAAATAATATAAATATAAAAATGTATATGTGAATATACTTAAATTTATTCTGCAGTTTGTTTGTTTGGCTTTTACTTATTCACTTTACATCCCA
This sequence comes from Rattus rattus, assembly GCF_011064425.1. Classification (NCBI taxonomy): domain Eukaryota; kingdom Metazoa; phylum Chordata; class Mammalia; order Rodentia; family Muridae; genus Rattus; species Rattus rattus. The sequence continues at coordinate 112,056,411 of NC_046157.1, forward strand.
TGCCCTGCTCAAAATTAGGAACGCTTCAGGTATTTGCATGGCGTCCTTGGGCAGGGGCCATGCTGGTCTTCTCTGCATAGCTCCAGTTTTAGTATTTGTGCTGCCGAAAGGAGCACATGACCAGTCTTAAGTATAGCTGAGGAGAAGGATTTTATTGTACTTATGAGGGAGAGTTCAGCCAGAGGCATCTGGAAGAGTCCAGACTGAACCTGGCCAGCAGACTAGGTCAGGAAAGGAGGGAGGGGGAACGAGAGAGGAAGAGAAGAGAGAGGGAGTGAAGAAAGGGGACCACAAGAAGAAACAAGAAAGCCCGTGGCCAGTTTTTTTTTTTTTTTTTTTTTCTTTTATAGGAATCAGAAGCTGGGCGAATGGAAGAAAAGCCCCTGGATTGGAGGGGCTTAGGGTAGGGGTGAGAAGAGCAAAGAGGAGGTCTTGGTACTGAGTGAGCCTAGTGGCCTGTGTGTGCTCTGGTATGCTAATAGGTATGTCAGTTAGACATTTGTCCCAGGTTTCTTTGGGACCTGGCACTGAGGACCCAAGAGATGACCTAACTTGTAGATACATTCCCAGCTGCTGCTGGCTGATCGCAGCTCAATAGTTTAGCCTCCTCAGTCACCCCAGTGAACTAAGCATGGAGAAAGACATTGGTACAGAAGTTAGAGAACAGGGATCGGCTAAGGACTAAGTGGTGGAGTGTTTGCCCAGCGAGCCTGAGGCCTTAGGTTCAGTTCTCAGTGCCACAAGAAAAGTTAGAAACTGTAAACTTGAGACTCGACTCCCAAATCTGCTCTCTATTAATGGAGGGACTTTGAACAAACTGCCTACCCTTGTCACAAGATGGAGACAATAGCAGCCACTGTACTGTTACCGAGCAGTTGCCTTTGGATTGAAACATTTGCTCCCCATGGGAGGGGACAGCTCCCAAGACTCAGGTAGTAAACAGAATGTCACATAACTGAGGAAAGTAATATGGCTGCTGGCATGGCAGCCTGTGCTATGCCTCTAGCTTTGGCTGGAGATTGGTGTATCCCTGAGGCTCAAAGCTTGCCAGTCAGCCCTAGCCCAATCGATGAACTCGAGTTCAGCAAGAGACCATGTCTCAAAAATAAAGGTGGGGCAATAAGGGGGTGGTGGGGATTAAGGATGCTGATATCAGGTCTGTACATGCATGTGCACACACATGAGTCATTCACCACACAAGCACATACTACTCAAAAGAACAGCCCGTGTGAGGCCCATGTTCCAATGGCAGGAAAGAGGGAGGGTCATGGGAAGCTGGGAGGTTGAAGAGAATTTGAGGGGCCTCAGTCAAAGAAGATATACTATTTCTTTTCTTTTTAAAAAAAAAAAAAGATTTACGTATTTATTTACATCGTAGCTGTCTTCAGACACACCAGAAGAGGGCATCAGATCCCATTACAGATGGTTGTGAGCCACCATGTGGTTGCTGGGAATTGAACTCAGGACCTCTGGAAGAGCAGTCAGTGCTCCTAACCGCTGAGCCATCCCTCCGGCCCTGAGAAGGTAGATTTTTATCACTATACACTATGCAGGGAGAAACTGACCAGCAGCAACCGGGCACACGACTACATACATGCAGACACAGGCACACAGATAGGCCTAAACACGCAAGCCTACAGACCGACAGACACCGGCATGTGAGACTCCATGCCGGAATTCATCAGATGTCGGAACTAGAAGGCTGTGGGGGCTCATTTATATTTAGATATCATTGTGCTGATATGGATATCCAGTATGAGTCACTTATAAATGACAGACACTGGACATCCAGGGGACTATGAGTCAGCACCAAACGGCTGACATGGGATGTTCAAGGACTCCCAAAGTGAACAGTGATGTAATCTGGTGTGTAGCTATTTTTGGCACAGTATCACTTTTGTGGGAGTCTATACAGCCTTGAGGTTGGAGACCCCAGTCTTTTGCCTTCATCGGCCTGCCCATGTGTGTGCCTGGGTTCCTGACAGTGCCTGCCTGTCTAGCAGCCTGTGTACTGGTGCATAAAACGTACCTTACTTATCTGCTTGGACTTGAACACACCGTTTCTTCAGCCTGCCGGCTTCTCATGACCCTCCTTTTCTGGCATGAAAGTGTGGACCCCACACTCAGTCAGTGTGCAGGGAGAGCTCTGTAGTGGGTAAAGAGCCTTTGGCTTCTGATCCAAGCCTCTGTTAGGGAGATAGCATCTGTAGACTCCTTCCTTGTGAATGTCTGGGAGTCCGGAGGGTGGAGGGGGGCGGGCCAGGTTAGCAGGTCATTCTGATTCCCTGGGCCCCACCGGTTTCCTGATGTGACCCTGCTATGGGGATAATTAATAATACGGAACTGTCCTCCTGAGAGCAGATGACTGTAAGCAAGGAGATGTTTTCATGAAGCTTTCTGAACACGGTATTTATGGACTCCAGTTATTGGGACATTTATAGATTGGATGCGAAATGTAAAACATATGGTGTGCTCTTCCAGGAACACATTCAATCCAGCTGCCGCCCACAGCCGCGCTGCCGCCCACAGCTGCGTTGCTCTTTCCTCTGAACGCTCTTCAGAACATTTGTGGGGGCGGGGCCCTCCCCTCCGCAGAACAAGGTGAACAAGTGTCTCTTTGGGTAAAAGGCTCGTTCCTTTTGGTTAACATTACCCTGTCTCTCAAGGTTAACATTACCAGGGCGCTTCAAGGAGTGTTCTGCGGGGAAAGCGTAGCTGGATTTTTCACCTGTTCTTGTTCCTTCTTGACATATGAAAACGGTTGCATGTGGCTGGAAACATCGAGGACGGGCTTAAGCACCATTTGGAGTACTGTCTCTCGTTCCCTGTGGTCAGGATCTGGCCGTATGTTTTCAGGTCTTATCCGAGGAATTGAAAATCACCACTCAAACGGATTTGCAAATAAAGCAAGAATGCTTTATTGGGAGTGAATCGATAGTGTGGATTGTGTAGAGACACTGCCAAGATTGACAGTGGGTCGTATTAGTGCGGCTATGTAAGAGTCCCAGGCTGAGGCTTGGGGTCTCTTCTTATGGGGTTCATGGGAAGTGGTTCGAGTGGTTCTCTACTATAATTGATCGATTAGATCATACATTCATTGTTCCTACTGAGCATGGCCCCTTCCCAAAAAACAGTGGTTCTCAACCATCCCAATGCAGACCCTTAAATACAGTTCCTCATGTTGTGGTGTGCCCCAACAATAAAATTATTCCATTGCAGCTTCATAACAGTGATTTTGCTACTGCTATGGATTGTAATGCAAATACCTGACATTTCCAATGGTCTTAGGTGACTTCTGTGAAGGGGTCATTTGACCCCTAAAGGAGTTGCGACCCAAAGGTTGAGAACCACTGCCCTACAACACCTGATTTTAGTTATATGGATGCCTACTTGTAAAGCTGGTAAACGGGATTCTCCCTAAAAGATTACTAGAGGACCTAGTTTTATCCTACTCTACATGCACCCAATACCAGTTCAGGTGGGATTGGTGTCTCTTTTCTTCGTAACATGATACATTGAGAATACAGAAGTAGAAACTGTCTGAATTTGGTTGTCAAAAGGGACAGGCAAGCTTATACCTTTGTTCAAAAATAGGACTATGTGAAGCCCAGTGCAGGGAGGGTAAGGCATGGTGGGGAGGGGTGAGGCGGGGGAACTTCTGAAGTTTCTAGGACATTGTCTGGAGAGGGGAGTTATAAATACATATTATGTGTGGATGAAGGAACTGGGCACCAAGTCTGTAGTTATTAAAAGAGTTGGGGTGCATAATGCCAAACCAAGTGTGTAGGTTTGGGGGTTCCTAGCCTGTCTCCTGTGTTTGCCTAGTGTGAACTTTTCCTTGCTTACTTGTGTGGGTCAGAGCCGCCCAAGCCTGGAGTCTGCTCTGGCCCTCTTCCTTGGGCTACCAATAGGAAATGTGTTTGTCTCAGTTTCTTTCCCTGTTGCTGTGACAAAGTTCACTGTCAAAAGCCACTGGAGGGAGAAGAGAAACTGTTTCAGCTCACAGCTCAAAGGTGTCATCATGGCGGGTAAGTTCAGGCAGCAGGAGCTTGAAGCAGTTGGCCATGGTCAGAAAACGGAGCTGTAGCCTCGGGCTTTTCCATGTGTCCCTTAAAATAAAGACTCTGAAACTTCTTATGTACGAATAAATGCCTAGGCCAATAGCTTTGGCTCACTTCTGCCAGGTCATAACTCAGTTAACTCGTTTAAACTAGTCTAAGTCATGCCATCTGGCTAATTACCTTTCCTTTGGTTTCACGAGACAGTCTTCCTCAGAGTTCAGAGTGAACTCAATCCCAGAATTCCAATGTCTCTACTGAATGTCCCACCTTCTAATCCTACCTCAGCTCATTGGCCAATCCACTTTTTATTGACAGGTGGCGCTTCCACACACTATACAAGAAAGAGATTCTCCACAGAGCAGTGAACGCCACTGTCCTCAGCTTGTGTCCCCTTTATCAGTCCAGGTATTAAACCATGCCTGCAAGCTTGTCTCATAAGTGACTCTAAAACCTGTTTGGCTGGCAATTAACACTACCCATTACAGTGTTCCTGGCCTAGGATAGCTCCCACTTGGGAGCAGGCATTCAGAACCAACAGCACCCTGCATACCTCACACATTGTCCTGCAACAAAGTCACCGAGTACATACGTTATGAAGCTCAACGCAAGTCAACGAGCTGCAGTAGGCGTGGAGTCCCTGCCAACCAAAAGATGCATAAAGGGCAAATCATCCACTGCTCTGTAGAAGGCCAGGGTGGAATTCCTGTTGCCTAAGGTGTCCCCGCCAGCGGGGACCCAGTTATTCAGGGTCCCGAAGAGGCTTTCTACCTGTGGGCCAAAATGGGGGTGAAGAGAAGAAGGAGACCAAGCAAGAGTTCTGTTGTCAAGGTCTCGTTTATTGGGATGAACATTACAGCTTTTAAGGCTTTCAGGTAGGGGGAGTGACCTTTGTGAAATATGAAGGAGGGGAGATGAGGGTATAGGCAGTGATAGCTGGAGGCAAAGAAGTCAGGCGATGAGGTCAGGTGGTGGAGACACTGGGTGTTGACTGAGGAGATAACTAGTATCTGCTCGAGCTGAGGCATCCTTGAATGTTATACTCCTGTGCCGTAAATTCATGGGAGAGGCTTTATCCAACAATCTTAAGACTTATGGCAGTCATCTTATGGGTGAGTCTCTGTGGCCAAACAGCCCAGAGTCACCTTGAACCATGCAGTCAAAAAGCGGCTAGGCCCAAATCCAATATGGCTCCGTGCACTAAGGCTTTTCCAGATTAGAAGGGTAGTAATCATAAGCTTTCTTATTTAAATAGAAATACCAAAAGCCCTCAAGGTCTTTATAAAAATGGAAATAAAACATGAATAAAAGCCGTTTGGAATGTTGGCCGCATTAGGCATCAGCATTTCAGTTTCTAGTTATCTTTTCATATCCCTGGGCATGTCTATAGCATGTGCCCTGGTGCATTCCATTGCAACTTGTCCTTGGAGAGTCATTGTCCAGCCTGTGTTGGAGGGATGTGAGTTAGGTCCTGGAGCCAAAAAGCTTTCTAGGCTGAGTCCTGGTACAGGCAGAGGCATGGGTGCCTCAATCCAGCACAGTGTATAAGTAACTGGGGTGAGCATGGGCTGGGAATGAGAGCTCTCTGGGCCAGCCTCCTGTTAGTTAAAATTCATCAGACTTGAAGGTCACTGAGTACAAACTCTTCACACTCAACTTCTGGGTCCCACCTCTTGTGTCCTAAGAAACACAATGAGACAATGAGTAAGCAATGTGACAGTGTTATGGTTGCCTCTTGGACTTCGAAATATCTTTAAAAAGAGGGAAGACGGGGTTGGGGATTTAGCTCAGTGGTAGAGCACTTGCCTAGGAAGCACAAGGCCCTGGGTTCGGTCCCCAGCTCCGGGGGTTGGGGGGGGAGGGAAGACATCATGGGTGGCCATCTGCAATGGAGGAAGTAGAGGAAACTCCCCTGAGGTAATCATGTAAGACAGATACGCTGTAGTGTAAAGCCCGAGTAAGCCTGAAGGCTGGTACTCTAAGTCATCACTCTTACTCCATGAGAGTGTCTTCCTCCATAATTGCTCTCTCTGGCCATGCCTTCTGTGTCGAGGGCCATGGTTGGGCCTCCATTGCATAAAGCTTTTCCAGATTAGATTGCTAATAATCATATGTCTCTGCCACTCCTCCAGCTCCCACGAAGCTAAATGTGTGCTAAACATCTACGACACTTTCTGCCTGATTAGGTCTCTCAGACTGGGGAGAGCTGAGATGTTGGGGTTCCACAGCAGACTATCTTAGGCTGTTGTACTGGCTGATTTTGTGTGTCAACTTGACACAAGCTGGAGTTATCACAGAGAAAGTAGCCTCCCTTGAGGAAATGCCTCCATGAGATCCAGCTGTAAGGCATTTTCTCAATTAGTGATCAAGGATTGGAGAGACCCCATTGTGGGTGGTGCCATCCCTGGGCTGGTGGTCTTGGGTTCTATAAGAAAGCAAGCTGAGCAAGCCAGGGGAAGCAAGCCAGTAAGTAACATCCCCCCATGGCCTCTGTATCAGCTCCTGCCTCCTGTCCTGCTTGAGTTCCAGTCCTGACTTCCTTGGGTGATGAGCAGCAATGTGGAAGTGTCAGCTGAATAAACCCTTTCCTCCCAAACTTGCTTCTTGGTCATGATGTTTTGTGCAGGAATGGAGACCCTGACTAACACAGCTGTCTTTGTCTCCCACTTAGTAGTTATTTGTTGCCCACTCTGTTTGACCTAATGTCTTTGTGGTTATCAAGTAAAATCCTTTTTGAAGCTTACTCCCTAGTTCCCACCAACCCCAAGGCTAAGAGTGTCATCAAATAGCATATGAGGTTCATAGCAGAGATCCCTCTGCTTTGCTGTAAGCTGCCAATCTGATAAGTCCTCAATACATTTAAAACAAAATGTCCTAACTTATGAGTTCATTTCTTCTGATATGATAAAAACTTCATGAAACCACTACCATGTTGGAATCTGGAACTTCAGTATCCTGTGTCTGTCTGTATTCCTGGGACAAAGTCACTCATGTGTGATTGAAGAATAAATTATTGTCTTTGAAGTGAGAGCTGGGCTTCTCATCTGTATTGGTTTCACCCCATGGTGACTTGCTGTGGCTCCTGCCTGCAGCAGCCTGGTAAGAGTTCCCGGTGTGCTTCCTGAATCCTTACTCAGGATAAACTGGACTCTTGACTCTCATGCAGAATTTCAGGATAAGCAAGTGTGAAGATGAGCTGGGTCTTATTAAAATGATTTTTAAATAGATTTTAAGCATGGGCATTAAGAGGAAGAATAACACTTAGGGAAAGAATCATATGTATGAGTTTCTCAAAGCAGAGCTAGAGTTGAGCGTCTTAGCGTTAGTCATGTATACCTTTGGTGGCTCTCAAGTCTCTTCACAAAGGGCTGCTAAAAAGTTTCTTTTTTTCCTTTCTTTTCTCTTGTTTTATATGTACATATATAATTCCACACATTATATATTATATATAATTGTATTATATATACATTATATATTATATATAATTATATAATGTATATTTTATATATATTACATATATTATTTCTTGAAATTAGTATAATGACATAATTTCCCTCGTTCCTTTCCTCCCTCAAGTCCCCTCCATATATCCCTCTCCTGCATGGTCTAAAATGCATGGTCATTTTTTTTCTTTAGTTGTTTTTTTTTTTAAGCACACTGTGATGGTTTGAAGAAGAACAGCCCCACAGGCTGATATATTTGAATGCTTGGTCACCAGGGAGGAAGACTATTTAAAAGGATTAGAAGGATTGGGGGGTGTGGCATTGTTGCAGGAAGTGTGTCACTGAGGTGGGCTTTGAGGTTTCACAAGCTTAAGCAAGGCCCAGTGGCTCTGTCTTCTCCCTCTCTGAAGATCCAGATATAGAATTTTTGCCTATTCTTCCAGCACCATGTCTGTCTGCATGCCACCATGCTCCCTACCATGATGACAATGACTGACCCTTTGAAATGACAAACCCCAATTGCATGCTTTTTTTTAAAATAAGAGATCCATGTTCATGCAACAAAGCACTAACACACACACACACACACATACACACACACATACATGTGCGTGCACACTCACATTCACACACATACGATCCTAAATTCAGCCTGTTCAGTCTCTATAATGTTGCCCATAAGTATACAGACTCCAGGCTGAGCATTTGGTTTTGGATAACCAAGACGCCTTGAATCAGGCTACATTCTGATAGGACAAAGTCAGGAGCTACTGTAGTTGCACAAGGTGGTTAGGGCATGTCTTTTTCACTGTGAATTTCCCGGTGCAATTCCCAGGAAGAGGGAGGTTTACAGATAGGACGGCCTTAAGCAAACGTCATTGGTTATGATAGAATTCTTGCATCTCAGCTATGAGAGACTTAACTCTTCCCCTCCTATGTCTTCCTAATTCTCCATGCCCCTTTAAAATCCTGCTTAAAGCCAGCTTTCCTCTGAGCTGGTCCTGCTAACCACTGGCCACTTTCATCTCTTATTGCTTTGTAGTGAGCTCTTTATCTTCTAGACTGTGACCTGTGTGTCTCACCTGCCTTTGTTCGTCCAGAAGCACAAGAGCCAGGGAGCTAAGGAGGGCTGGGGGCGTCCAAGGTTGATCCTGGAAACACCTGGGATAGCAGGGGTAGAAAGGGGCCAGGTGACTTACAAAAGCAATTTACAGTGTGTGTGTTTGGAGCCTGCTTCCTCAGCTTCTACCCTTTGCACAGAAGGAAGGAAAGAAGGAGGGAGGGAGGGAGGAAAAGAGGGAGGGAGGGAAGGAAGGAGTGAGTGAGTGAAGGAGAGGGAGAGAGGAAGGGAGGAAGGGAGGGTGAGGGGGAGGGAGGAGCCCTTAGGGTATGGCCTGTTTTTGAGCCTTGTGGCACCTTGCTGAGCTGAGACTCCCTTTCCTCCCTGCTCTGTTAGCTGCCCCTTTGTGCTCACTGTGAGCTCCCTCCTATTGCTATCAATTGACATAAATGCTTTCCTATTGAGTGTCATTTGCAAATCACTAGTTTGCTACTCCAGACTGCACTTAATGTCAATTACTTTTTAAAAATAAAATACCAATTGGAAATCACTGGTTTGCAGTTCCAAGTCTCTCAGTGCCAATTACTGCTTGGAGTGCTGGTGACACGTCACTACTCCTCGTCACTTGCCCTAATGCTCTGCATCTGACTGCACGGTGCTGGGGAAAGCAGTTAAGCTCAACTGCTCATCACATGCAAGGGGGCATGTGAAGCTCGGCTAGTAGAGGGCCAAGGGTCAGACCCAGTGTGAGGGTTAATGGTGATGATCAACTTGATTGTATCTGCATCAACTAGGAGACACACCTCTGGGCGGGTCTGGGAAGACATTTCTGGTGAGGACTAGTGGAGGGGAGACTGTCCATCAGAGTAGATGGCTCAACCTTCCAGCAGCCTAGATATAAAGAGGTCCAAGGAAAAGCAGTAGTGAGTTTAGTGCCTTCTTACTTCCCTTTACTTCTTGTGTTGAGTGAACCCATCCAGCTATTGCTGTCATACTCCTGCCACCAGAACCCAGCCTTGTTGGCCTTCCACACAGGTTAAAGGCCAGGAATCCTCCAGGCCTTCAACGCCATGTTGTGTCTGCCTAGGCATACAGCACTGTTGAGCCAGCAGTTAACACATTCTCAGGCTCTTCAGCAGACAACTATAGTTGGGCATTCAGCCCCCACAGTACAAGCCAAGCTAGCCAACTTCCTTTCATCGTGATTGTACGCACTCACTCTCTAAATCCTGTTTCTCTAGAGAACCCTGACCAACACACCCGTCATGACTTTGACATCAGAAGCAGAGCCCAAGACACCGGAGAAGGGATGGGAATGTGGGAGCTGTGAGAATACAGTGCTGTCCAGCTTTGGTCATAGTAGGTTCACTGCATGTCCTCCTCAAAGCAACATCTGGAGGCGCACAGCCTCGAGCTTGGTGCTCTTGGTGGGGTCATGGTCAAGACAGTGAGTACCACTTCCTGTCAGTGGAGGAACTTGAGCTGAGTGCCTGCACTTTTCCTTGGGTAGCATTGGGTATTGAGTGGATCCTGTACGTGAAGTACGCTGTGAACTATTTTGTATCCGGGAAGTGACATACATGTGTCTGGGGAGTAAAGAAATGGCGGCGTGGCACCAGCATTAAAGTGTCGTTCCCTGTTGGCACGTGACCTTTCCCCTGGCCACAGTGCTATGGAGACTGCAGAGGGATTTGGGATGCCGGTAGGATGTGGGGATGCCCTGCCACTGTGGCTAAGTTCAGAAGATCTTCTCTCAGCTGAAGTCCTTGCTATACTCTGTAAGTCATGCCAGGTTCCTGGGACAAAGAGGTGGCAGGTAGTGGAGAGAGGGGGGATAGAGCTGGAGGAGTAGGAGGAAGAGAGGAATGGGAAGGAAAACTAAGGAAGACAGGAGCGGTGAGGACACTCCCCTCATCCCAATCTGCTGCCACGTTCTATATAAAGTTTATCTGTCTCAGCACTGGCAGGCAGATGGGCACAAATGAGTTTTAGGGACAAGAATTTTTTAATTTTCATCCACAGGAAGAGGTGACACATCAGGAAGTGACCCAGTTGGAAATGCCACGTGTTGATTCACATGGAAACATGTCCGCTATTATTAGCATTCTGTAGGGCAAGGAGCACACACAACAGGCAGATGTTGACAAATGGCCCAGCTGTTTTACGGTTGTTGGGGTTCCAGCGAGGTTCTGGTCTGTGCCGAGCTGTTGAAGCATCATCTGGTTGTTCTCTGAGCTGTTTTTCTAGTCAGGTATAACAGCAAGTCTTGAGGCTAGTCAGGCATGACCAGACCACCTGCATAGTGAGGGGTAATCATTGCACATTAAAACATATTTATTTTTATTTTATGTGCATTTGTCTTTTGCTTGTATGTTTTTATGTATGAGGGTGTCAGATTTCTCTGGAACAGGATTACAGACAGCAGGGAGCTGCTATGTGGGTGCTGGGTATTGAACCCAGGTCCTCTGGAAGGGCAGCCAGTGCTTGTGTGTGTGTGTGTGTGTGTGTGTGTGTGTGTGTGTGTGTGTGTGTGTGTGTGTGACTTCAGGTACTTATAGAATCCAGAATGAATGTTATAGATCCCTTGGTCCTGAGCCACTCAATATGGGTTCTTGGAATAAACATAGGCCCTCGTAAGAGCAGTATGCAGTTTTAATTACCAACTCATCTTCCCAGCCCTAGCACTGCGATATTGATCTGGTAAATTTTGGAGAAACTGGGGGGTGGGGTGGGTGGGAGGTGATGGCTAGTCTTGGTTGTCAAGTTGAGTGGACTTGGAATCAACTAAGACACAGCCTCTGGGCAACCTGTGAGGGACTTCCTGTGGGCAGCTCCTTCTGGCTACAGGCTGGATAGAGAGAAGTCCCAGGGGAAGGCCTCCTCTTCAGCCTTTGCAAGTTCACCTGCCTTGTTCCTCCTGTGGCTGCTGTCATCACTGCCTCCATCCTCCACTGACACCAGACCCCTTCCACTTTCCTTCTCGGACTGAAGGCAAGTGCCTCAGCTGAGGAAAAGGAAACTTTGCAGGGACAGAAACACAACCCCGCTCTACACGGGGGAATCCTAAGAGACCAAAGAATACTTATCATGGAGGTTTACCTGTGGGAAGATGTCCAACCAGGAGGCAGACAGATTGCCAGGTCCCCTGCCAAAGCCTCACTGATGGAGTGAGTGTTCCTCCCACTTGGAAAGGAATAGAGTTGAAACTTGGCAACTCGCTAGAGACATGGCTTAGAGGACGTACATGAGAGACATCGCCACAACTATCTACCCGCTTACCACACACACAAAATCATGCCAAGTGACCTTAGTGGGGCATATGGTGAAGAGAGAAGAAGTGTTGGAAGTTGCTCACGAAACTGGTTGCTCAGTCGACTATGATTTATCACTCTTTGGGCAAGCCCAGGCTGTCCCAGTGGAATACCATGTTTAAGTCTTTAAACACAGGAGATTACTTTCTCATTGCTCTGGAGGCTAGAAGGCCAAGATCGACGTGTATGTTCAGGATGACTTCCCCCAGGCTTCTCTCCTGTGAATGGCCAACTTAATGCTGTGTCCTTTACTGTACATGTCTACACTCGGTGTCACTTTTTCCTTACAGGACACGAGGCACTTTACACTATGCTCCCACACTATGAAAGTGCTATGCATTGGCTTGTATCAGGACTGGTGAGATGGCAGGGATCTGAAGACCAAGACAGCCTTTAGTTGAATGAGACAGAGTGGGGCTCTCTGACTGATGGTTTGTGAGAGGGAAGCCCTGCTACTTAGTTACTGTGCGTGTAGCCTATTCTATGTGAGATGTGGGACATAGCCAATGTGCTAAGATTATGGGGGAGCTGCACAGGGAAGTAGATCTAACCAATATAAGGCTATAAGTTAAGTTGCCTCAACCATGAGCAACACGGGCCTGGGTTTGTTTTCTAGCCTTGTCCTGCTTGCAACATCAGGGGTGGGTCATGAGTCTTATTTGCAGCATTTTCTGCTTAGGGGCCGAAGGGTCTAGGTATTAGAACATATGCAAGTATAGTCCCTTGGGATTTGGGGTCTGGATGATTAATCCCGGTTGCCAATTATGCTACATCTGGAATGGTTTAAGAGGCAAACCACTGGACACATGTGTGAGGGTGCTTTTTGGTCGAGTTGTTCGAAGTGGAGACCTAACTATTCTAAGTGTTGGTGACACCTTCAGGTGGCAACTTGACTCAAAAGGGGCAGAAGAAAGCTTCGCGTTCACCTGCTTGCCTTCAGTCTTGAAGGCACACTCATCTACTATGTTGCTGCTGTTCCTGCAGCTACATTCCATCACTGTTATCAGAATCCAGTGTCTCTGAAATTCCAGTGTGAAGTAAAGGCCAGTGGCTCTTTAGGAATGCTCTAGGGTGTCAGCACTAGATTGGGACAACTGAGCTTCATGGACTGAACAGTTACTGCATGCTAAGCTTCTTCAGTGTGAGATGGCCATTGTTGGACTACCCAGATCACGCAATCCAAGCTGATAAAAGATAGCCATTGCTTGATCCAGATCTTGCAATTTAAACCCAAATATTGACACACATATACATACATACACACTTACACATATACATATATTTAGTGTTGGTTCTGTTCCTTTAGAAAGTTCCGAGTAATACAGGATCCTAATGTATATTTGGGGAGAGAGGACACAAGCCAGCTCCTAACACTACTAAAAGAATCTCGCATGAAAAGCAAGCAGCTAAATATGTGAGTGTATTTAAGAACCAAGATTTTAAAATAAGAGAAATATAAAATAAAACCGAAGACTCAAAATTCTCTAGCATTAAAATAAAATTGAGAATGCCAGTCTGACTTACCTTTTTTTTTCTTTTCTCTATAATAAAAATGCTCTTGTTCTTGAAAAGTTCCAGAGGCAATGGCCTGCCAGTAGTGGTGTGTGTACTTCATGCTCCAGGACTCTCGTACTGTTTCCAGTAAAAGCCTCCTGAGCTTCATTGAGAAACATCTGGGGGTGGGGGATTTATAAGATGAAGCCAGGACTTGCTATATTGGAAGGCATGGATGGAATTCAGAACTAGTGGGTGTAAGTGAGGGCACAGTGACACCGCTGAGCGAGACCACTCCAGGGGCAGAAGAAAGGTTTATTGGAAATATGACATTGCTCTGCGGCTGTCTCTCAGGTGGTAGAGAGAATAGCTAGAGGCATCGGGGGAGTCCGAAGCTGCCATGGCTTCCTCTTGGGAGGCAGAGAAGATAGCAATAAGGTAGGGGAAGCCTAGTTATGAAGGAAGCAGGCTGTGACGGGAAAGAAACTTGCCAACTGGGACAGCCTGGGCTGCACGTTTATGGTAGCGGGGAGGTGACTTGAAGGCCAGAAGAGCTTGGGCACTTTAATAGAAGGTACAGGAACCTATTAATAGGGACCTAAGGAGTCTGGATGGTAATGTGGAACTTTGATACACGTTACAGGCAACTGCTAATAAGGAACTAGTGGCCCCATTTCCTATGGGGAGATAAGTGACAACGGTTCTGCCCGGCTGCAGAAATGTATCTCATAGATGTCTTGAAATGCTGAGTGTTACCTGCAAGCTTTCTGCTTCAGAGTCCAGCCTGAACTGAGCCTGGACTGTCATTTTGGGGCACTGTTAGTGGCCATGCCTTTTTGGGGGTTTGGGGGTTTGGAACCTAACATTGAGGATGTATCAAAAGGATGTAAGAACTCCAAGAACTTGTAACTGAATCTAGGACAACAGAAGTGACAGCAGTGCACTAAACCACAGCAAATAGAAAGCAGGTATGAGGGGTCTGCTAAGAAAATAACTTAGTTGGTAGAGTGTTTGATATGCAACCATGAGTTCAAATCCCTAGGGTCCCTGTCCCCAAACAAACAAACAAACAAAGCAGGTATGCGGGAGTGTGCTGTACTTTTAGTTCTGAGAGTCAAAGGCAGAATCCTGAGAGCTTCCTGGCTAGCCAGTGTAGCTGCATTGGTGGGTTCCAGATTCAGGTGAGAGACTTTGTCTCAAAAAACAAGGAGGAGAGTGATAGACTACAATATCTGCCTTGGGCTTTCACACATCCACAAATGAGCACTCACATCTGAACACATATGTACACGTGTACACATGTACACACACACACACACACACACACACACACACACACATACACGGGGGAGGGAGGGAGGGAGGGAGAGAGAGAGCATGCCTCTCTCCTTCCTCAGACTATGAAACAAAGACAGGCTGAAGTAGGCTTCGCTCTCACTCCATCTGCATATTTGGCTTGACTCCTGTACCCGGGGACTTTTTCAAAGAGATGGCTTTTCTCCAGCATTACTGAATGTGTGTGCGGACATCTTTGGCCCCAGCCCTTCACAGAGCAGAAGCTGGGTGGTGCTTTGGAGAATATTAAATATAATCTCCATAATTGAAATGACCCAAGCTTCTGCCATTTCCAGAGGTCTGGCTGTTGTGTGACATGTAGACCTGTTACCCTGGACTGCTAATGCGTTTTCAGTTGGAATATCTACATTTTGTGAAAGAAAATACCATTTGTGTGTGTGTGTGTGTGTGTGTGTGTGTGTGTGTGTGTGTGAAAAGTGGAAGGTTTCCATATGGTTTTTCAAAAGTCCTATGGAGCCCACTTTATCCTTTTATAACACTGTAGTCTATTTCCCCTTCCTTCCCACCCTCCCGCCTAGTCCCTTATGAGGTACCGAACCTCTGTGGATCTTCTAAATGAAGCACCCATAGCTAAGGCTTAAAAGGTAGCATCCACATGTAAGAGAAAACATGCAATATTTATCTTTCTGAATCTGGGTTATCTCTCTCGGGATGACTTCTTTCTAGTTGGTTCCACTTACGTACAAATTTCATAATTTTATTTCTCTTAATAGCTGAATAATATTCTGTCATGTAACTGTACCACATTTTCATTATTCATTCATCAGCTGTAAGCTGTTTCCAGTTTCTGGACATTAGGAATACAGTAGCAATGTACATGGACAGGCAAGTGTCTCTGTAGTAGGATGTGGTATCTTTTGTGTATATGTTTAACGGCGGTATCTTAGTTACTTTTCTATTGTGGTGACTAAACATTATGGCCAAGGTAACTTATAAAAGGAAGGGTTTATTTTGGGCTTACAGTTCCAGAGGAATAAGAATCCATCACCATCGGACAGGTACCATGAGAGCAGGCAGGTAGGCACAGCTCTGTGT
This sequence comes from Rattus rattus, assembly GCF_011064425.1. Taxonomy (NCBI): domain Eukaryota; kingdom Metazoa; phylum Chordata; class Mammalia; order Rodentia; family Muridae; genus Rattus; species Rattus rattus. The sequence goes on from NC_046157.1 coordinate 112,072,168, forward strand.
AACCATAGGCTTTGCCTCCTGGTCTCTTCATGCCCCAAAATAACATCTGTGAGATTTCTTGTATATGGATAAATGCCTAGGCTAAAAGCTTTGGCTCATTCCCTGACTAGCTCATAACTCAATCCTCTCATTATTCTATTCTGAGTTCTGCCATGTGGCTGACAAGATCCTCAGTTTCACGCTACCCTCTTCTTCTGTGTCCAATCTCCTTCCAGCACCCATCTCTCTCCTAGAATCCTGTTTCTCTCTACCCGATGTCCCACCTTCTAATCTTGCTTCAGCTGATTGGCCAATCAGCTTTTTACTGACAAGTGAATCTTCCACACAGTGCACAGGAGATTATCCCTACAGCTCTGGATACACCTCTGCCTTCAAACAGAAAGAGAACACTAACTCAAAATGGCAGGAGCCTTTTGAAACCTTAAAGCCCACCCCCAGTGACACCTCCTCCAGCAAGGCCACACCTCCCAATCCTACCCAAGTAGGCACCAACTGGAGATATCAAGTATTCAAATGCCTGAGAACTACTACGAAGGTGTCTTAGTTAGAGTCTTATTGCTGTGAACAGACACCATGACCAATGTAAGTCTTATAAAGGACAACATTTAATTGGGGCTGGCTTACAGGTTCAGAGGTTCAGTCCATTATCATCAAGGCAGGAGCATGGCAGCATCCAGGCAGGCATGGTGCAGGAGGAGCTGAGTTCTACATCTTCACCCAAAGGAAGCCAGGAACAGACTGAACATCCCCAGGCAGCTAGGAAGAGGGTCTTCAAGCCCACCCCACAGTAACACACTTCCTTCAAGGCCACATCTTCTAATAGTGCCACTCCCTGGGACAAGCATATGCAAACCATCACATTCCACTCCCTGGCCCCCATAGGCTTGTTTAAACACATGCATCTACGGAAGCCATACCTAAACTTAGCATAATAAAAAAGGACATTTAGTTCAACTTCTAAAGTCTCCGTAGTCTATAGCCGTATCAACAATGTTAAAAGTCCAAAGTTCAAAGTCTCTTCTGAGATCCATCAATCACTTAACTGTAATCCCTGAATTAAGACAGGCAACCAGCTGGGCCAGCTTCAAACTCTGCTTTCTCCACGTCTGATGTCAGTGTGGTCTTCAGATCTTCACCTCCCTTTTCATCTTTGTTGACTGCAACAAACTTCTTTCTCCTGAGCTGGTTCCACTCCCTGTTAACAGCTTTCCTCAGCAGACAGCTGGAGGCTCTGGCATCTTTAACATCTTTGGGTCTCTAAGGCAGCTTCAATGTTACAGCTTGTTTCAATGTCTTGGATTCACACATGATCCTCCAAAGGGCTGACTTCACTTCTTCAGCTCTGCCCTCTGTAGCAATTAAATTTCAGGTCGATCCACACTACATTGTTGCTGTTGTTCTTGGTGATCATCCCATGGTACTGGCATCTCCAATACACTGGGGTCTTCCATTACATCTAGGCTTCACCAATAGCCTCTCCTAGGCTCTCTTCATGGTGCCAAGTCTCAACTCCTTTGCCTGATCCCTTCAATCCTGGGCCAACAATTGCAACTGAGGCTGCACCTTCGAGAATGGCCTTCCAAAGGCCTCTGACAGTGCCTATCCTCAGCTGCTCTTCATGATCTCTTCATGCCTTCAAAACCAGTACCACCTGGGTGATTCTTACACATTACCAAGTCCAGCCGCAGCACGAGGTACAACCTTAGCATCTCTGGAACACAGCTCTCAAAAAACTCTTCCCAGAAGATTTCACCTCAGTGATGCTGATCTCTTTTAGAGCTTCGGCTAACCAGCACCAATTGTCCCAGTCGTCTCCTCTTGAATATAAAGCCAGAGACACATGGCTGAAGCTGCTGAGTTCTGCCGCTTACAGGAGCTGGAACATGGCTCTCTTGTTCTAACTCCTTCACTGTTACTTAAGCTTGGCTGTCCTGGATCTTGCTCTGTAGATTGACCTTGAATTTAGACATCTGTATGCCTGTCTCCTGGGATTAAAAGTGTGCACCACACACCAGATTTAAGTTTTTCTTCACCTAGAACTTGCCCTGCTCCAGGCTGGCCTTGAACTCAGAGATCTGCTTGTCTTTGCCTCCAGGGGTTAAAGGTTTATACTAAGTTGCCTGGAGCTAACTTAGCTGGATAGGATCTTGCCCCAAGGTCACTACTCCCTTAATTCAATTTAATATCCTTGAGCACAGGATTCAGCTCCATTTCACTTCCTGGTGTCCCTTTAATGCTTGAACCATATATTTTGTACTTTTTCTTTTTCAACTTCCCTTTTTTCATTAAAATACTCTTCATGAGACTTAACCAGAGAGCAAAATCTATGATGGGCATTTCTGCGGCTTCCTTTGTCAATGCAATTAATCTAAATCTCTTCACCTTAACCTCAGGCACACTCTTTGGACAATGGCAAGAAGCAGCCACATTTTTCTCAAAAATACCGCAAAAACAGTCTTTAGGCGACAAACTGAAATTCTTCTTCACCGTACAGTCTTGGGCCAGGTCTGAATTCAAATCACTCTCAGTAACAAAGACTTCCACATTCCTACTGAGATAGCCCATTAAGCCCCATTTAAAGTACTCCATTGCTTTACAAATCCAAAGTTCCAAAATCCACCTTCTTCCAAACAAAAGCATGATCAGGCCTGTCACAGCAATACTCCAGTCCCTGGTACTAACTTCTATCTTAGTTAGGGTCTTATTGTAGTGAACAGACACCATGATCAATGCAAGTTTTATAAAGAACATTTAATTGGGGCTGGCTTACATGTTCAGAGGTTCAGTCCATTATCATCAAGGACAGAGCATGGCAGCATGCAGGCAGTCATGGTCAGGAGGAGCTGAGTTCTACATCTTCACCCAAAGGAAGCCAGGAACAGACTGAACATCCTCAGGCAGCTAGGAGGAGGATCTCCAAACCCACCCAACAGTGACACACTTCCTCCAACAAGGCCACACCTTCTAATAGTGCCACTCCCTGGGCCAAGCATATGCAAACCATCACAGAAGGACATCTTACTCAAACCACCAAAGATGATGTAGGAGAGTCCTGTGGCCAAGCTATTATCCAAGTTTGTACTTCCACCAGCAATAAGTATATCCCTCTCTCCACCTCATCAAAAGCACCAGAATTTTTGTATTTATGCTTATGAGACATTGTCTATAATTTTATTATTTTTTGTTGAGTCTTTTTGTGGCTTTGCTATCAGGGTTATGGTGGTTTCACCAAAAGAATTTAGGAGTTTTTCTTCAGTTTCTATTTTGTATACTGATTTAAGGAGTATCGGTGTTGGTTAGTTCTACTTCAAAGGTCTGGTGGAATTCTGCACTGAATCCATCTGCTCCTGGGCTTTTTTTAGTTGGGTGATTTTTAAGCTACTGCCTTTTCCCCCCCACTAAGAGATATATGTCTTTTTAATTGTTGATTCTATCTTGATTTAACTTTGGTAAGTTGTATATATTGAGAAATTCATCCATTTATTTTAGCTTTCCCAATTTGGTGGAGAAAAGATTTTTAAAAGTTGTTCTATTGGTGTATATCCATTGGAAGATTTATTTTTTAAGGCATAAATGTAAATTATTTCCACAAAACTCTCTGAAATATATTCCCCTTGCTAACCAAAAACATGTATTTTCAGATGATACATATTTTACAGCTGATATGATATTATAAATTATGTCCTTATGATCTTGGAATTTTCTCAGTGTATCCTTTTTCTTAACTCTAGTTTTATAAACTTGTAGCCTTTCTTTTGGTTAATAGGGCAAAGTCTTGTCAATCTAGCTATTTTTTTTCAAAGAACCAACTTTACATGTCATTGATTCTTAGTGTTAATTTTTTGTTTATATTTTATTATTTTTCCCACTGAGTTTTCATTCCATCTACTCTTTTTTATTCTTTTGAACCTACAATATGTTCACAATTTGTATAGGTCTGGATTCTCTAGTTCATCTACTCTGCGTGGTTGTTGGGTCTTCTTTAAAGTTTTCAAGTACATCATTTAGTCATTAACATAGGATCTCCCAAGTTTTTGATGCAGACACTTAATGTTATGAATTTTCCTCTTAGAATGGTCTTCGTGTCCCATATATTTGGTATGGAATGTATCATTTGCATTTGATCCTAAAATGGTTTTTTGTTTTCTTGTTGATTTTGGCCTTGATTCAGTTTTCGTTGTATGGCAAGTCATTTAGTTTCCATTAAATTTCTATATGTTTGGCCATTTCCACTATTGTTGATATTCAGCTTTAATCGATGGTGATCAGATAAGATGCTGGATGTTATTTTATTTTCCTATATTTGTTAAGACTTTCTTTGTGTCCTTTTGTATGATCAATTTTGTAGAAAGTTTCATGGGCTACTGAGGAGAAAAATGTATTCTCCACTGTTTGATTGGAATTCTCTGTAAATGTCTGTTAGGTTCATATGATTTTTGACATTATTTATTTAACTCTCGTGTTTAGTTTTTGTTTGGAAGACCTTTCTGTTGGTGAGAGCAGGGCATTGAAGTTGCCACTATCACTGTATTAGGGTCATTATGTGTTTTTTTTTTTATCTATAGTATTGTTTCTTTTATGAAATTGGTTCCCAGCATTTGATGCACGAATATTTAGAATTGAAATATTTTTAATGGAATTTTTCCTTTAACGATCATGCATTATCCATCCCTATCTTTTATAATTAGTAAGAAGTCTACTTTTGATTTAAAGTCTACTTTGTCAGCTAAAATGGCTATACCTGCTTGATTCTTGGTTCTATTTTCTTGGAATACTTTTTCCTATCTTTATACCCTAAAGTAGTGTCTGTCCTTGATTGTCAGGTGTTTTCCATGGAGGCAGCAGAAATATGACTCCTGTTTTATAATCTACCTTCTTAGTTTGTGTCTTTATTGGGGAAATTGAAACCATTGATAGTAAGAGTTATTAGTAATTCGTGTTTATTAATTCCCATTATTTTGCCATGCTGGTGTGTTTTCCTCTCTTTTTGAATAGGTGTTCTGGGATTATTCATTCTTTGTGTCCTCTTGAGTATGGGTAGAAGTTTTTTCTTCTAGTCTTCCTCTGTAGAGCTAGATATGTAGACATATATTGTTTAAAGTTATTTTTATCATAAATACTTTTCTCCTTCAATTGTGATGGATAGTTTTGCTAGATATAGTGATCAGGTACAATATCTAGTTTTTTAGAGCTTATAGAACATCTGTCTAGGATCTTCTGGATTTTAGAATCTCTACTGAGAAGTCAGGTGTTACCCTAATGGGCCTACCTTTACATGTGACTCTGTGGGTATTCTTTTTTCCTTGCAGATTTTAGTAGCTTTTCTTGGTTCTATACATTTAGTGTTTTGATTATTATATATCCTGAGGAATTCTTTTCTGCTCCTTTCTATTTGATTTTCTTATGCCTTTTGCTTCTTGATAGGTTTCTATTTCTTTAGATGGGAAATTTTCTGCCTTGATTTGGTAAAAAATATTCACTGTGCCTTTGGCCTGGATTTCTTCTTCTTACTCTATACCTATTTTTTATGGGTTTTGTTTTTCATGGTGTCACAGATTTCTTGGATATTTAGTGATTGAGCTTTTTTAGATTTAACATTTTCTTTGACTGATTCCATTTTGTCTACTTTGTCTTCAAGACTTGAGATTGTCTCTTTTTCTTCATCCAGTCTGTTGGTGGAGATTTCCTATGAGCTCTTTATTGACTTCCTGAGTTTTTCATTTTGTGAATCATATTAGTTTGGGTTTTTTTAAAAAGTAATTCTACTTTTATATCTTGAGTTGTTCTCATTCTTTCTCTCTTATTTTCTTGCTCTTGTTGTTCTCTTTCTTCTCCTCTTCTTCCTTCTCTTTCTCCTCTTCATCTTCCTTCTCTTCCTCTTCTTCCTCCTCCTTCTTCTTTAAATTTTCATGACAGGGTTTTTCTGTGACCTGGCTGTCTTGGAACTTGCTCTGTAGACCAAGCTGGCCTCAAATTGAGAAAGTCCCCTTCCTCTTTCTCTTCAGTACTAGGCTTAGGTGTTTGCCACCATGCCAGTTCTGTTCTCGTTATTTTATTCAAATGTTTGTTCATGTTTCCATAGTGTCCACTAGGAATTTATTTGTCTCTTCTTTAATGCCCTAATCTATCAACAATTGCTAATTTGAAATCTTTGTCTTGTGCTTAAGCTAATTGCTTTCCTTGGGGAATTTTACAGTGGAGAGTGACCTGGTTTCTGGAGGGGGCATATTATGTTGGTTGTTCATATTTATATTTTTGTAATGGCATCTAGGCACCTGAAGTGATGACATTTGTGGCATTACTTGGTGTGAATAACTGGTCTTGCCTTTGCTGGGTGGGTATTCAGGTCTTTGCTGTTATGCCAATCTATCAGGTCATGGATCAGTTGAATGATGCTTGACTTTCAGCCTTGTGGGCATTCTGCATTTCAGGATTCATACTATGACTAGACCCAGATCAGTGCTGTTAAGTAGGGTAGCAGAAGTTCTGCTTGGAGCTCTTGGTTCAGATTCCAAGCAGTTCCTAGAGCAGCATGTTGGGAGATGCTGCTGGTGGTAAGTAGACTGGAGAAGAGGACTGACTCTGGAGTCTCTAAGAGGGTTCAGGGTCAGGCTCCAAGAGGTCCTGGTTCCAGGGCCCAATGGTTGGTGAGCAGCTGGAAATAGAATGGAGGAGGTGGGGAGCCTGGCTCTCTAAATCCTTACCTGAAGCTCTGGTTGGAACTCTGGGCCGAGACTCCAAGAAATTCCAGGTCACCCCGGGGGAAAGGGTGGATAGTAGCAAGCAGGAGTGGGTGAGGCTCGATTTCTGGTCAGTTCTCTCATGATTCATTAAGAGATGCTATCTAGAGACTAAACCAGGTTTCCTTCAGATGGGGCCTACTGTCCAGTGTGGCAAGATGGTAGAGAGGAATCAAGATGGAAAGAAGTGTGTGGGCAGAGGAAGACTGAAACCCTTCCCCATTAGGACTTCTCTGCCACAAACAAAGCATGACCTGGGATATCCTAGAGATGGTAGATGTCATACACATGGCCCCTAATGTCATTGCCACACTCATATTCGAGCTTCTATTCATTCTTAGCACTCTGGCCTACTTCTACACTTGAGAATGTTCCTTTTTTAATAAACCTCCTTTATTTTGGTCACAATCCATGTTTCTTGTTTGTTTCTTTGTTCCAGACCATAAGAACTTAGAAATCTCAGTGGGTGTCTATAAACTTTACACGTATGACATCAGGGATTGACAAGCTTCCTGGAGTAGCTACAGCTGGTAACATTGTTTTGGGCATTGTGTTTTCTCAATGATCTTCTAAGTGCATGGCATCGTTTAGGGCATTTCCTGAGCTAAACTGAATATGGCCATGTCCCAAGCAGTAAAGTTACCAGACGAGTTTCTCAGTTTGTGTTTTGTTTTTAACACTCATTATGTTAGATATCCATGTTCCCTGAGCTCTTGTGATGAGAGCATTTTGAAATGCCTTTGTGGTGATTTAAATAGTTATGGCTCCTATAGACTTGTATTTGAATGCTTAGCCCATAGAGAGTGGCACTATTAGGAGGTGTGGCCTTGTTGAAGTAGGTATGTGACTTTGTTGGAGGAAGTGTATCACTGGGGTGGTGTTGTGGTTTGCCCTGAAGTTATCTGTATTTTGATGCTAATGTGTTCTTTTATGTGAGGGTTTGAGTGTAGGAAAGTGTACGGCTGGGATGTGTTTTCGCCAAGATATCTAGCAGATATTATGGGGCACTGAGGTGCCGGACCCAGCTGGGTAAAAAGACCACAATACTTTCATGTATATATTTTTACAACAACAGGGTGGGGGTGTTGGAGTCTCCTATGTTCAAGCTATGCCCAGTGTGACTCACAGTCTTTTTCTGCTGCCTGTGGATCATGATGTAGAACTCTCAGCTCCTTCCCCAGCACTAGGTCTGCCTGGATGCTGTCATGCTTCTTGCCATGATAATAGTAGACTGAACCTATGAAATTGTAAGCCAGCTCCAATTAAATGTTTTCCCTTATAAGAGTTGCCATGGTCGTGGTGTCTCTTTACAGCAATGAAACTTTAATTCATACAGACTTGAAGACAACTGCATCATCAAAATACCACTATACCCTGGGGAACAGCTTATGAAAGCTGGATTTCTGTAGCATACTGCACAACCTGCAGGCTCAATGGGTTGGAGAATGTCTTTTCCAGGTAGCTCAATTTGTCTGAGTGTGTCTCCAAGAAGTCTGTACTGCTTATATAAGCTTGTTGCTGGGGAGGTTTAGTTTGTCTAGTTAGTTTCAGGGACTTCTGGGAGCTTTTGAGTTGTTTACTCCCTGAATCTTTACAAAAATTCCTTTTAGGACCTATTGAGCCATAGTGAACTTCCCCAAAGGATGTAATGTTCCCTTCCCTTGACACATCTTGAATCTTAAAATCTTCCCTCCAATATGGAAAGTATCAACTCAGTGGGAATTTAAAATCAGCACTGGCCTCCTCATTAATGTTCCCTTTCTTCCTCTGTGTTTCTAACTCTTGAAATTCTACAGGCTTGGGTTGTGTGTTGACGTGATCAGGACATAGAAAAAGACAAGCTAACAGACATTTACAGAAGTCTTGCTATATGTAGGTTTTGTTTGAAGATCTTGGAATATATTGAAGACCTGGAGCTGGTGAGGTCATTACCCCAAGCAGTCTCTTGACATGAATAAGTAAATAAGTGAGGTTTGATAAATTGTATATGGTACAGTGTTGAAAATATATGAAAAGAAGATTGTTAGGATGTGAACACTGACAGTGTTGTGGGCTCTAGCTGTCTTAGAGAAGAGGACTTTTGGATTGAATTCTATTAAAGTGAGGTTTGTGGCAGATGTGTCGCAAAGCATTCCAGACAACATGTGTGACACATAATGGCCCGAGACTGGAGATACCTGGTATGTTTCACAACAGGAAGCTGTTGAAGAGGACAAAAGGAATCCCCTGCAGTGAAATGGGAAAGTGGACAGGGGTCACTTATGCTGGTCAAGTTGGGAAAAAACCTAACCAGCACAATTAACTCCTAATTAACCTGACAAGGAAATACATCACTATTAATTCATAACCTTTCTTTTCTTTTTTAATCCCAAGATCTCATGCTACTATAATAATAAAAAACATAGTGTAACTGTCAAAAATCCCACAGTCTTAAAACATTAAAAAAATTCTTTAAAAGTTCAAAGTTTTCTTAAAATATCCAACATGTCCTTAAGAGTCCAAAGACTCTGGAGTGTTGTCACCTGTAAAATAAGGAATGAGCTACAGACTTCTCATTCCAGGAAGTAAGAAGCAAGGTGGCTGCAATCAGATCACAGCAAACAACAGAACCCAAGAGTGTAAACGACTCAGTGTCTGGTATCTGGGACTCTGCTCCTCAAAGGGCCTGGCCATGCTCAGCTCTCTTGCTTTTCTAAGTGCAGCAAAATGAGCGCATATCACACGGACAGCTTCATCCACGCTGCTGTCCTTGGTGGTTGCCATGTTCCTGGCATCTGCAATAACGTTGGGGTCTCTACTGAAGCTGCGACTGTGCTTTCAGCAGTAACCTCCTGGGCTTGCTTCAGGAGCATTGACTCAACACATGAACTAGGCCTCAGCTTTTCTCCATGACCTCTTCAATCCTGGGGTCTCCACCACAGCTGAAGCCTCACCTTCAATAGTGGCCTCTCGTGGACTTTCATGGTTCAAAGCCTCAGTTTTCATGAGCCCTTCACTTTTGCAACTTTCACACCACCAAACTGAGTATTATGTGGAAGACTCTCACATTACAATGTTTGTTTTGAGATGCAGTTTTGTCCCCCTCTGGATCTCAGCTCTATGTGCTGATCCTGAGGAAATATTTCCCAGATTTTGCCTCTTTGATATTGGTCTCTTATTAACCATTACTGACTTTTTCAGCCCCAGCTAGCCAGAGTCCATTGTCCCAACAAGACAAAGGCTTTACTTCTACGGATTCATAATTCAAAATGTAATATTACTAACTCTAATAGGTTCTTTGTTTCTATCTGAAACTCCTTAATCCAAGCCTCCATTGTCTTTACTGCTCTCACCTTTCCTATGTTCCAAGTTCCCTTAAGAGTTCATTAAGCTCTAAGCACTCAACAGTCTTTTTTAGCCCAAAGTTCTCAAATCCTTCCACCACTATCCCCAAAACCAGATCCATCATAGCCAGAGTCTACTCTCTGGTATCAATTTCTGTGCCAATTTGCTTCCTATTGCTGTGATTAAACATTGACCAAAAACACCCTGTGGAGGAAAGGTTTATTGGGTTTACAGATCACAACCCACCACTGATGAGAAAGCAGGGCAGACACTCCAGGAAAGAACCTGGAGGCAAAAATTGAAACAGAGACCATGAAGAAATGTGGATTTCTGGTATGTTCTCCATGGCTTGCTCAGCTTGGTTATTTTTATAACCCATGGACCACCTGCCCAGGGGTAGCAGTTCCCATAGCTTGCTGGGATCTCTCACATCAACCATTAACCAAGAAAACGTAAGCTTGCCTATAGGACAATCTGATAGAGTTATTTTCTCTCTTGAATTTCATTCTTTCCGGATCACTCTAGTTTATGTCAAGTTGAGAGAGAGAGAGAGAGAGAGAGAGAGAGAGAGAGAGAGAGAGAAAACCTAGCTATCACAGTGTTAAAGAGTGAGAAAATGAACAGATAGACAGAATTAGACATTTGTATGATGCTCTTCCTGGGATACACAGCACAATGACTATTTACCCCAAAAGGGAATCAATGATCAACAAAAGAAACAGTCATGCAAAAGTTCAACTTGATGAACCGATGAGTCTTTATTGTGGTTGCTTCTAGTAGTGTGGGTGATGGGCTGCTTATGGAAGTGGGATGGGAGCTGCATCGCTAAAGTTCTCGCCAACATGGGTGACTTACAAACCTGTGACCCCGAAGTTCTCTGCATGACTTACAGGCAGGTTCAGACCTAGGCTTTTCAGAGTCTTTTCCCTCAAAGCTGTTTGTTTCTTCTATAACCTTGGGAAGGGGCCTTGTGAAACCTTGTCAACTTTCTGACATGTGATCTTTGTTTACTTCATGAGTCTCAGGAGCCTTCCTGTTCCCACCACTCACCCCAGGATGAGATGTTTCCAGTTGGACAACTGTGGACTCACCAGAGTAGAACTGTTGTTAAAAGTCGTAGGACAAGGGGGACTAGGCAGGTGCCTCAGTGGGTAAGAGGGCTTGCTGCTATTGGACATGGCCCAGGTATAGTTCTCAACATCTACAGGGATGTTCATAAACAGCTATAATTCCAGTTTCAGGAAACTTAAACATTTTCCGGACCTCAGCAGGCACCAGGCACATACATGGGTCACCAATACACATTTAGTCAAAACACATAAAGCAAATATAATTTTTAAAGCCATAGAACAAGATATGAGTGCTTATAGGAAGCAAGGGTGAGAGAAGGATAGACTCTGCTTCTAGGAGAGTGATTCAAGGGTTTGGATGATGAAGAGACACCATGAGTTCAGACTGAGAGGAAAACAGAAATACAAGGATATTGGTTTGTGTGGTAAATGGAATCGGAGTGATAAGGCACTCCCCCCAGGAAGAGAAAGCAAACCAGTATTGTAGTACTCAAAAGGAAAATATAAACTAATCACATAGGTTAAAATTTCAGTTAAATTTAATGACAAAAATGCTTCTTAACAAGACAATTTTACCAGGACTTAACTAAAATACAGCTCCTGTTGTGATATTTGATATCTATAAACTAGACATGCCAAAGACTGGTTCCAGTATGCTACACAGAAAGAGGTATAATGTTAAGACCAAATGACTATAACATTCCCGCAGTTAAAACACTTTTGATAGCTTGCCCTATATTAGATGTTGTGCTTTTGTTTTAGAGTTGAATGTCCACACCTGAGTCACCAGGCTGCTAAGTGCCTGAGGTTAGCCTTGAAACTGTGAGATTCAACCCTAAACTCAAATTTTTAAGCAGCATATGACGCTTTTTAAAATTTGGACAGAGGAGACAGAAAGACCTGCTAAATTACATACTGTTTATTACACTTTAAGATACCAGGGATGTTAATTTAACAAGAATTTCCTTAGGGTTTCTGTGTAACAGATAATATAGTTGGCATTACTCTAGCAGTGAAAAGAGGACCTTACTTTTGTGTCCCTTTGATCCTGCTGTGTTTGTAGGACAAGCCAAGAATGAACAAATTGGTGTGTAACATATTGAGGGGTGCTAATTGCAATGAAGTAAAAGAAAGCAAGGAGAGGGTATAGCATTGATAGAAGGTTGGGTACCTGAGAATCAGAGGTAATTTACTTGTGCCAGCAAACAAATTATGTGGTGTGGGACCTTACCTCTACTGAAACCTGTAATACAGGATCCTCGCTTTGCTACATGTGCCTGAATCATCTTCGAAAGCTCCACTGTGTTGTCTCTCTGTTTATAGTATTAATGACTTTAAAACAATTCCCTTGCAAGAAGGGCCACCTGACTCTGTGTCTCCTTCGAACACACTCTAGGCAGAGGGAGAAGCTAGTGTGGCGTTCTGTATAGGGAGTTGACTGATGGTGCTGGGATGGATTGCTGGAAGCAAGGGCAGAGTGTGAGACAGGAATCAAGAGGCAGCAGAATAACACATTTTCAAGTGATCCATGATAGCAGACGAAGAAGCTAAATCCAATTCCCCAAAGGGAGATTTGATTTGGTGATATTTGTCTCATTGGAACAGAATGTTCTGGCCTTGTAGTGAAGGAATGAGGGAGCACCCAGCCAGTCTGCTAATGTTGAAAGGAAAGCATGAACCCTATGTTCCTCCTGGCATAGGATCCGTGCCTGAGGGATCTATGAAAACCAAAGGTGACAGCTACTGAAGTCACTCTGTGGCCATGAGCCCTAACAATATTACCATAACATTGCAGAGCAGATGGTTTATGCAAGAACCAGCTCACTCACCACGGTCTTGAAGTTGGAAATTCTAAGACTAAGATCCTTGAAAATTCTATGCCTAGTGTGGACCTTGTCTAGAAAACCACAAGGAGAGTTAGAGATGTAATTGAGTTGATAGAGCCTTTGCCCAGTGTACACAAAGGCCTAGCCCCATAGAAACCTGGTGTGGTGGCACAGTCTTGTAATCCCAGGACTTTGAAGGGATTGCAAGTTCACGATCATTCTCAGCTACACAGCTTTACATGAGACACGGTTTTTAAAAAGACACAAGGAAACAGCTTGCTCTGCTCAGTGAGTTAAGTGAATTCATCTTATTAAGGTTAAGTTATCTGCCTAAAACACATCCCCACCTATAAGAATGCACCACAATGCCTGCAGTATCCTCTTGCAGATACTACAGTTGTAGCTATTCTCAGTAGGAGCTGCCTCTGCAGGGGCAAACTAAACACTCAGGGAGACAAGCAATAGTGGGCATTTTCACACACATTGTCAACATTCACACTTGGACTTACAAGGAAGACTTTGCTGTCCCTCTGAGCCTCATCTGGCGAAGGCCTTGGCACTATCGTAGGACTAAGGCATTGTATCCCTGACTTGGTCATAGATGACAGCAATACACATTCACTCAGAACTTTGCTTTCTTTCTACAGAGTGCCCCTTTCCTGAACCAATACTGACCATAGCTGCAGGGGACCTTATACTGTAATGGAAACTGGACTGACCAGTTCTTCCCCTGCGCCCCATCCTCCACCCACTAAAGCATTTAATACAGTTCCTCATATTGCGGTGACCTCCAGCCATAAAATTATTTGTGTTGTTATTTCACAACTATAATTTTCTACTGTTACAAATCATAATGTCAATATTTTTGGAGATAGAGGTTTACCAAAAGAGTCACAACCCACAGATTGAGAACTACTGCACTAAAGTCTTATTAATTTCAAGGTAATGTGTTCCAATGGTTTCTCTCTCCTGGGGACCCCTTCTGTTCTATAGGATATCTGCCTTCCTGCTCTCTCTTAATAATAAAACAGTTCTTTCTAAAACTCACCCTCTGTGAATTTCATTTTTGAGTTCGTGAAATAAGAACCCAAAGCCTCTGGCTTTAGGTAGCTTTGATGGTTATTGAACTTTGAGGATGTCAGCCTCTGGATTTAAACACAACAGAAGTAAAAAGGTTCTGTCCTATTCAAGGACACCTGATAGGCGTCTGTTACTATTATAATAACCATAATCATGAGAGATCTACCCTTATGACCTAATTATAGTCCAAGACCCCAAACTAAGTACCTTTGGGGTTAAGGCCTCTGCACATGACTTCTGAAGGGACAGAGGACCTTCAGTCTATAGCAAGAACAAGTCCTTCAGGTATCTTTTCCTCCCATACAGGAAGGACAAATGCAGAGACCAAACAGCAGGCAAGACTTTTCAGACACAAATGTTCATGTCTCTTTTCTCCCAGAAAAAGTGATGTGCTCAGAGCTGGAGTGAAAATTGAGGTCCAGAATGAGACATCTGTTAGATGTCAGGCTGACTGCTAGGGGAACAGCCTTAGTAGAATTTTAGGGTCACCTAACATCACTAGCCTGGTAAGAACATGGGATTTGGTAAATTTGGCTATGTAGCTGCTGGTCCCTGTTGCTGCTTTTGCTATTGCTATTGCTGGCAAGGTAGGTTGCTGGGTGGTTAGGTTGCTGGGTTGGCTGGTTGCTGGGTTGCTGGTTGGAGATACCTTGACAACTAGTGTTGGACTTGCCCCTAGGAACCCAATACCCCTAATCATCAGGGAGTAGTCTTAAGAGGTCTATGTTCACTTTCTCTAGCTAACCTTTCTCTCCTACCAAGTGTTGAAGCATTGGAATGGATTGGGGTATTAAGGGTTGGAAGGGTGCTGGATAATAGAACCCAATAAAGTAGCCCCCAAAATTATGCCAACATTCCAATTGTTACTAGCATGGATGTCCACCACATAGATGGGAGAAGACCTTTATGACAGGGGCCTTTACAAGAAGTAGTTAGCCAAAGGCAGGCAACTCTTTGGGATCAATACCCACCTAAGACAGGGACTCTGAGACTGGCAGATAGTCCCAGAGACAGGCAAGGGGTTGGCACCCCAAAGTGTCCTAAGATAGGCATTACTTAATAAAAAATAAAAAAGGGGGACTTGTTGGACCCTCCTGGGCCCCATCAGTGTTTGACCTCTCCTGAGCCTTGCTGATGCATGTGGAAACCTTTTGTTCCTAACAAAGGAATGCCCTGACCTTTCTGTTTACCCTGGGCAGTACACCTGGGCAGTACACCTGGGCGATAACACTGTTAAATCGGTTCCTTTTCTTTGTTCCACTTTCTTTGTTCCTGAGGGCATAAGCATGTTTTTCCACTGTGGTTCCTGGATTTCTCCACTCAGTGAACTTGGGGTACATATTCTGTGAATCTCAGTAAAACATTTGGCATTCACGTAACACGAATGACCTGAGGATGTGGTTTTTCTTAAATCTCAAAGGCCTATACCCGGTTCTCAGTACTGTGGTTGCATGGGCACTGATGAGAAAGAGAAAGGAAACCCAAAATACCAGAAAAAAATGTTATTTAAGCTCTGGCCAGCATCTGAAAAACTTAAAAAAGGAAAAGTTGTAACTTTTCGAGTGAGAAGCAGAAAAGTGAGCAGACCCAGCTGAACTTCAGGACTGCTCAGTGTGTCAGGACTTCACTGGGGACTTGTATTTCTGGGAAGAAAAAGTCCAGTATCCTATTACAGGATTATTTGTTCCACCAGTTTCTTTAGCATGGTTGAAGGTAGACCTGCCTTCCCTTAGGGCTTCTTTTGCAATATGAAAATCGACAGTGACCTGCTGTTGTGCCCTTGTTAGTAAGAGTCACTGAACACCAGAGGTGCAGTTATGAGACCTACTGCTTCCTTACTGATTCACTTAAGTGCATAAACAAAATACATTAAGTCATTCTGAGGGAAGAAGGGAGAGTGAAGGGGAGGGGAGGTGTGAGAGTCACATAATGTCGTGATGGCACATGGCTGTAATTGTTCTATTCAGTGTTGTTCATCTCTCACTTGCCTGGTTTACAAGTTAAACTTTGCTTTAGGTTGTGTATATGAGGAACAGGATTTGTAGACTCTGATGCATTCCATATTTCATATATCCATTGGGGGTCTTGGAGGGTATCACCCACAGATATGAAGAACCATTATACTTTTCAGCCAGGTAAGGCATCCTTGTATCCAAGCTCAGGTGGAAAACCAGGAGTGTGCCAACCAACGGGCGTGGCCATTTTGTTTTCTCCAGGAGAGCCAATCAATCACACGGAGTACACAGAAACTTAGAGTCATGGTGGTTTGAAGCTAATGTAGGAAGAAAGTTATTGACTCCATCTTTTGGGCTGGAGATTTGGCTTTAAATGGTGAGTGATTTACTCAGCTCACCACCTGGTGAGAACAACTGAGAACTCTTCCAAGAGGGAGGATGCCCTGTCAAGAGAGACCTGACTGTCCCTTGTTTGTTTAGCAGACTGTTGAAACAATGAACCCCAAGAACTGCAATTTCTTCCAAAATCTCACCCTAAGAGAAAGAAGAGGTTGGGGTGTTGGTGCCAGCTGTAGAGGGAACTTATCTCCAGGAAAGGGATCTCCTACAGTTCTGCCCTCTTTCTGTCCAGGGCATTAATAGCTCTTCAGAGTCCTTATCAGACTACCTTGCAGGAAACATTGCTCCCTAGGCTGATGGGTGAGACCACAGTTTTTCCCAGCTGTTAGCTCTGCATCCCTCTTGTCCTGTATTTAAAGATGACCTTGTATAAATACCTCAACAATGAACTTGGTGGGTCATGGCACTTCTTTATTTCTTCCTCTTCTTGGTGTGGACTTACCAGATAATTTATCTTTCTCTGTTTTTGCCAATACTTGTCTCTATAATTTGGATGTGTGACCAAACTACTGGTTACCCACGATTGGCTTCTGCAGCCTGGGTTCTGACCCCAACTAACACCAATAACAAGGACAGAAGCTGAATAGCAGCGACCTTCTAACTGGTCAAGGGGGCACAGATTTCTAACTTGGCATTGCCTCTGGATATCCTAGGAAGCAGACAACAACAGAATAGAATGAGGGGACTGTAAAGCAGCTATTGAGGCAGAGTAGAGTGGTCCCCACACAGGTGTCATATGAGAGTGAGGGAGCTGTTAACCTTGCTCTAGTTTGAGGAGCAGGGAGAGTGTGCCAGCCATTGTGAGGCACTGCCTCAAGACCCCTGGAATCTTTCACTTTGGAAAAGGAGCGCATTAAGGCATTTCAGCTTCTAGCTCATTATCCTTCTCTATGAAATCTTTGGCTGGAGCCTCTTATCTCAGGGTCCAAGTGGAAGCCAGTCTATACTGGTTACCAAAAGTTCTCAGGTATGGAGTCTAAGGCAGAACACTAATGTGCATCATTCTTTTGGTAAGAGATTTAACAGAGGAGTTATTAATGCCATGGACAGAAAGACAGCATTATGGGGTCTCTAGAGGGAGCTTATGCCCCAAAGTCATAGGTAGACCAAATAAGGTGGCAGGAGCTCTGATGAATTCATGACCATGAGGCTGATTCCTTTCTTATAGATCTCAGAGGAAGTGGAGGAGTCACCACCAGGCTGTCCCTGATTCTTGGCGGGGAGAGGTTGGGGAGGAGGAGGAGGCATTTAAGGGAAAGAATATGTGGCTCTGAAGTGGGGGGCATATCCTCATTGTAAGGCAGGAGATGTATTGCTATACTGATAGCTTTCTAGTATCTATGGGCTGGCAATGTGGTCTAGAAACTTTCTTGGGGCAGGTGAGAATGGTGTTTATCATGTAGACACCATTCGCCTGGAATGCAGCCACCTGTGGAGTCTGTTTATGGACTCACAGACTTTCTGTAGCTCTTTGCAGTTACTGGAATCTGAAAATCAACCATGAGGATGGGGCTAGCAGGAGTGCAGGTGAATTTAACCTGAGAAGATGCTGCTCCGAAATGCTAAAAATGGCCTCACCAGGGAAGCTCCAAGGGAGGCTGAACGTTGGTCCAGGGGATGAAAGATAAGAAAGTCAGCACAACTGGGCATTCTCGTATGAAAATCTTTGTTCTCCAGCAAGATTCAAAGCTCCATTGTACACATTCATTCTGAAGCTGTGACAGACCCTGGCGACAAGAGCCTTAGTAAGAAGAAGGGCTATACTTTCTCCTATAAGTGAAAAGAGGTGGGGTGGTGGGGAGGAGTAGCCAACCCACCCCAGGTCATCCGTCTGTCGGTGCCTTAGAG
This sequence comes from Rattus rattus, assembly GCF_011064425.1. Lineage (NCBI taxonomy): Eukaryota > Metazoa > Chordata > Mammalia > Rodentia > Muridae > Rattus > Rattus rattus. The sequence continues at coordinate 112,090,410 of NC_046157.1, forward strand.
TCTGACTTCATCGGTGTGGTCTATGTTGTTCCTTCTTTGCAGGTACCAAGTCTCCTATCCTGCCTTTTAAAAGAGGGAAACCTAAGTTTACTGCGTTGACAAACAAGCAACCACTTCTTAACTCAAAGAGAATAAAAGACAGTTTATTCTGGAGCCAGATTTTGGTGATCAATGCCTAGGAAATACTGGTCGACATTACCTCAGGTTCCACGTTCTAATGTGGTAGCAGCTTCACAACTTTTTATAGTAGTAGAAAAGCCATTAATTAATCCAATTTAAAAATACATCAGCAAGTGCGTCAGAGAGGCAGTTACACCAAGAAGAGGGGAACCTCTCCTCTAGGTCTCAAATAGTATCTGGTGGCATTCTTAGCTTTGGGGTTGGCGGAAGCTTGCATTTTGTTAGTAAGTTTGAACAAAGGTTTTATCTGTTTGTTGCAGGATGTTAGGTCCAACAGAGAGGTAGGAAAGCAAATGGCTATTTAGGGGCTACAGCTAGCCTGACATAAGACATAATTAAGCTCTAGGTCTACAACATTCTACTTTATCCACCTTACGACATTTACATTCAGCCGGACAGTCTTTGCAGACACTGCTTATTTCTAGGAATTCTCATGTACGGACGGTAAGCTTTTGGGGAAAAACACCTGGGTAGCTGTAATCCTCTGGGCAGGAATCAAGATTTCTAAAGAGACCCCTTTACCCTCCCTTTTGGCTATCAGACAGCTGAAACAATGGACCCTAAAACATTTCAGGTAGACCAGTAGTTTGCTGGAAGAAGGAAAAGCTTTGAGCAATGGTGCCAGAGGAAGGAACTTCTAGGAAGAGACTTCACACAGGTCTGACCCTTGTCAGGACACCTTGCAGAGAAGACTTTGACAATGCTCACACAATGGTGACAGGTAACCACACAACGGCCAAGATTGCTTAGCCATGTGGACTTTGAATCCTGTTTCATCCTCCACAGGCAGGATTACACCTTGACCAAAACTGCACAAAACTAGACACACGTCTTGCTCTCCGTCTCACGTTGGCACCTAGGGGATGGACTTTGGCAGGGATACTGCTGGACCTCTTTGTTTCTCTTCCCAATATGACCAGATTGACTGAATCTTTCTCTGCCTCTCACCATCTCTTGTCTGTTTAATTTGGCCCATAGAGGACAGGTGGCCAAGACTAGCTATGTTTTGGCTCTAGAGCCCAGACTATGACCCTTACGGCAAGGGTTACACTGTGACTTATATGCCATACATAGCTAACATGACCCTACAGTTTCCCCTGATGACTAATTGGAAGTCTGTGGCTGACAGGGTCAGAAAGAAACAATGTTTCTGGAAAGCATTTGCTATCTCCTCCCTAGAGTCTGTCTGACCTCTGGCTTGTAGGTGACTGTGAATACCAGGGGTGTGTAAGTTCTCTGGCATCAGGACCAAGCTTGGATAGCTAAATGTGAGTCTGACTGAAACACTTTTGTGATGGCTTGAATAAACTTGGCTCTTGGGAAGTGGTACTATTAGGAGGTATGGCCTTGCTGAAGTAGGCGTGGTCTTGTTGGAGGAAGTGTACCACTGTGTAGGTGGGCTTTAAGGTCCTATGCTCAGGTTCTGCCCTAGGTGGAAGAGACCCTTCTCCTGGTTGCTTGTGAGACAGTCTCCTGCTGCCTTCTGACCAAGATGCAGAACTCTTCTTCTCCAGTACCACATCTGCCTGGACACTTCCATGCTTCTAGCTTTGATGATAACAGACTGAACCTCTGAACCTGTAAGCCAGCCCCAATTAAATGTCCTTTATAGAGTTGCCTTGGGCATGGTGTTTTTTCACAGAAGTAAAGCCCTAACTAAGACAATTTTGGATACCAGTTATTTTTTAATACATATTTTAGAATATCTGCATATGCATATGAGCAATCTTGGGAAGGAGGCATAAATTTAATCATGAAAAGTATTTATGCTTCTTATACAACTTATACATACAACCTGAGGTCATTTTATACAGCAATTTTAATAATTTTGCACAGGAAGCAAAGCTCTGTGGTACTGAGAAGTTCTTAATTATACCATGCTTGTTGCTCAAAATGTCTTGGGTCTTGGAGCACTCTGAATGTCTGGATGTTTGGCATTAAGGAAGCTCTGTCTGTATTGGCAGAGTTACTGTCTAGAGGAGATTTAGTGGAGTGTGCATCTTCTTCCACTGAGTGTATGATATTTATATGTTGGCAGAAAGCATCAACCAGGGGTGGCAAAGTACAGCCATTGCTGTCCCTTTATGATAGCTGATCTTGGTTGTCAACATGACCACATCTGGAATCAAATAAAACTCAAACAGTTGGTTACCAACTGTGAGGGAGTTTCTTGATTGGGTCATTTGAAGTTGAAAGACCCACCCTATATCTGGGACACATCATCCAGCAGCAGACCACATAAAAGGACACAGAAGAAGGAAGCTTTTGCTTTTTGCCTGCTTTCTCTCACTTTTGCTGGCAAGTTCATCTACTCTGTTGCTGAGACACTCCTTCACTGCTAGTACAATCAACTACTGGGATTCCAACATAGACTGAAGACCAGCAGCTCCCTAGAAAACCTCCTGGACTCCAGCACCAGATTGGAATTCCAGAGACAACCCATGCAGTCTCACGGACTGAACAACTACTATTTAGGCCTTTCTGGCAGAAGAGACCCATTGTTAAACTACTCAGACCATATCCTGTAATCCACTACAGTAATAATAATAATAATTAATAATATTGATATTAATAATAATATTCATTCACTCAATTCTGTTCCTTTGAGGAGCCTAATACATCCTTAGACAGGCTATCTTAGGGAAGTCACACAGAACGCCAGTTTTTATCATCCTCACCTTACGAGACCTGGCATGCTTCAAGCCTTCAACAGAAATCTGTTGCAGAAGTTGATGTGGACCGAGAATGTGCCTGAACGATACGGTGGCATGGTGTGTGACAAAAAGCATTTGCCAAGCACAATTAAGCCTGCAGAAGAGCAGCTAACCTAATCAACGCAGCACTATTAGTCTGGGGGCTCTGCAGAAATTAATTGCTGTTATACAAATGCAGAGCTAATTGAAAATAGGTCTTCCCGATTTACTGAAGCAGGCCCTTGAGGACTGGTAGTTCCTAAGCTCCTAGAACTCTCTTGCAGGCAGTGTATCACCATGGTGGTCTTTAAGTCAACAGCACTGGCTTTTGTTCACATGAGTGTGTGTGTGTGTGTGGTGTGTGTGTTGTGTCTATTGGTATAAATTTGTTTGTTAATGTATGCTGTTTATTAGTATGTCTTTATTTGTGTGTGTATGTGTGTATATATCTATTTATTGGTAGGAATTTATTTATGTGTGTGATGTGTTTATTGGTATGAATTTATTTACTTGTGTATGTATGTATTTATCTTTTGATATGACTTTGTTTATGTGTATGTGTTTATCTATTGGTATGAACTTATTTACTTCTGTGTATTTATTAGTATGAACTTATTTGTGTATGTTTTATGTATGTGTTTATTTATTGGTATGAATTTGTTTATGTGTGTATGTGTGCTTATCTATTGGGATGAATGTGTATGTGTTTATTGCTATGAATTTATTTATTTGCTTGTGTGTGTTTATTGGTATAAATTTATTTATTTATTTGGTGTGTGTGTGTGTGTGTGTGTGTGTGTGTGTGTTCACATGTTTGTAGAGGCTAAAATCAGTGTCAGATATTTTCTTCAGATGTTAGTCTTTGAGTAATAGTTTGTCACTGTTCCGGTTAGCTTTTTCCAACTCAACATAGGCTACAGTCATTTGGGAAGCTTAACTGAGAAAATGCCTCTACTAGACTGGCCAGTGGGCAAGCATGTGAGGTTTCCTTGATTCATGATTGATGTGGGAGGAACCAGCTCACGGTGGGCAGTGCCCCACCCCCCTGATAATCCTTGATGCTGCAAAAGTAGGCAGAATAAACCAGGAGAAGCAAGCAAGTGAACAGCACTCCGCTGTGGCCTCTGCTTCAGTTCCTGCTCCAGATTCCTTCCTTGAGTTCCCACTGTGACTCCCCTCAGTGGCGGAGCGTGGTCTGAGGTGCGTAAGATGAAATAACCTCTTCCCTCCCTAGGTTTTGTCTTTTCTATTTTAACAATAAAAATACTAAGACAACCGCGAACATGTGTCAGTTCAGATAGGCTAGCCACTGAACCCCAACATTTTTCCTGCCTCTGCCCTCTCAGGACAGGAATTACTGGCTGGTCCTTTTATTTTTATTTTACTTTGTAAGTACAGAGCATCATTTATCATAGGCTGGCTTCTCAGTATGTAGCTGGAGATGACCTTGAACTCGTAGATGCGGAGCCAGAGTTAGCAATCAGGACAAGATAAGAGGAGAAGGCATTGTTCTGTGTGCGCTGGTTGGCTTCAGCCCCCATGCAGACTCCGGCAGGTGCCATTCATATATTTCCTCCTAGGCAAGTGAGAGTCTTCCAGGTTCTGCCCGACCCCACGGGCTGCCTCTTCCTATTTTCCCACTTCGTGGTCTTCAGAGCAGGCGACTTTGCTGCCCCAATCAAAGGCTGATCCTTTGTATTGAAGGTCTTGAGCGTGGAGGATGTGGCATGTGGGACAGGAAGAAGCCTCTGTGAGGGCTGCTCCTTTTCTTCTAGAAGGAGTGTATTTTTGGGATGAGTGTGATCAACACTTACACTCCATTCCGTAGCCCACCTTTGTTGCCAAGTGTCTGAGCAAACACAAATCTTTTTATTTGTGTTGGGTTGACCTTCCTTACTTTGCATCAAGGTATATCGCTAAATTTTCGGTTGTACCGGCAGAGAGCTAAGTGCTGGCAGGATTCTGATATTCTCATTTCTATGGCCCATCAATGGCTTCGGTTTGTAAATGTTTGTCCTTCCACATCTGATCAAAAAGATGAAGATCAGGCAGCGCCCTATTCCTAAAGGCAATCTAAGAGAAGGATCGGGTGCTGTCTCTCTGCAGATTGGTTGTAATAAAGATCTGATGGCCAATAGCTGGGACAGGAAGTGAGAGGGCAGAACTTCCGGGCAGGGAGAGGCAAGCTGAAGTGGGAGAATCGAAGAAGACATGGAAGGAAACACAGAGACCACAGTGGAACAGGGAGGTAAGGAGCTCACACATGGGGGGTTGCAGGCTAGAATAGTGGGGTTAAGTTTAGATAATAGCCGGGAGGCTGTCCCAGTAACAGGCCTAAGATTTAAACCATATAGAGGTCTCTATGCCTTATTTATGCCTCAGGAGGTGCATGAAAGTCCCACAATAACTTGAATTTTATTTGTTGTGTGTGTGTGTGTGTGTGTGTGTGTGTGTGTGTGTGTGTGTGTGTGTGGTGTTGTCTCTATCTGTGTGGGGTCTCTCTCTGTATATTGGTGTGGTGTCTGTGTGTGTCATGTATCTCTGTGTGTGGTGTTTGTGTGTTTTCTCTCTGTGTGGGTTCTCTCTCTGTCTCTGTATATTTGTGTGGTGTGTTTGTGCTGTATAGTATCTGTGTGTGTGTGTGTGTGTGTGTGTGTGTGTATGTGGTGTCTCTATACATATGGGGTCTCCCTCTCTGTGTATGTGTGTGGTATCTCTCTGTATGTTTGTAGTGTATGTTGTCTCTCTCTGTGTATGTGTGTGTTATCTATGTGTGTGTATGTGAATGAGGGTGTAGTGTCTCTCTGTGTATGGGGTCTTTCTCTCTGTGTGTTATTTATGTGTGTGTATGTGAGTGAATGTGTGGTGTCTCTCTGTGTATGGGGTATCTCTCTGTGTATGTGTGTGGTATCTCTCTGTGTGTTTGTAGTGTATGTGGTGTGTGTGTGTGTGTGTGTGTGTGTGTGTGTGTATTTGTGATGTACATTATACAGAGGACTATTTTCAGGAGTAGTTTCTCTCCTTCCACCCCTTGGGCTCTATGGATGGAACTGAGGTCATAAGGTTTGGTGCCAGACGCTTTACCTGACGATGCATCTCAGTGTTCCCAACCACAAATCCTTGCCTGGGTATATTGTCACCTTGGACCAGCACAGAGTTCTTGAACTAAGGAAAAAAATCAGACAGCACTCTGTGTGACCAGAGGCAAATCCCGGGGAGCTCAAGACTTCAGTGGTGTTTGCCCATGCCAGCACTGGGCAGTGAGCTAGGGTCCTGGCTTCAGAGAGATGGCCTATTGGGATAAAGTCTACACTTTGGCCTCTGTATCTCTAGAAGCCTATAACCACCATTAATCTGCAGGAACATTTACTATGTAGCTGTTCATAGTCTTCATGTGGCCAAGGGCAGCTATCAATGGAGCACAGCACAAAATCATAAATTTAATTAAAACATTAACAAAATTTTTTTTTGAAAAAATTTTAATTTGATTGTGTGGCTTTTGAGGGAGAACACTGTAGATCGTCTATTACATGGTCAGTGTTCAAAGTCTAGGTTTGCTTGATAGAACATTTGTTCTTGTAGGAACAGCTGCTGGACAGAGCCACCCCCATGTCACTACTTAGCACTAAAGAGAGAGCTCACTGGGTAAGAGCACTGGCTGCTTTTGAAGAGGACCTCGGTTTGGTTCACAGCACCCACACAGCAGTTCACAGCCATCATGAGTCTAGTTCCAGGGAATATGAGACCTTCTTATGACCACCAGGGGCACACATATGATGTACATGCAGGCAAGTGTCCATGTAACACAAAACATAAAATTGAAGAAAAAAAAACAACAACAAAAAAAAAAAAAACAAAAAAAACAGAGACTGAGCCAGTCACCTGTACTTTCCATCTTCTCCACGAGATGGCGCCAGGCAGATTAGGAAAATGGAGTTGAACAAGAGAGACAAGAGAGCAAAGGGTAGGGGTGGAGGTGAGTGGGAGTGGGGGTAGGTGGGAGTAGGAAGTGGGGAGCCAGGGGTAAGCCTAGGAAGCCAAATTCCCCAGTCCTTGGCAGCCTTGGAATGGCCCCATTAGGCGGCAGTGACTATAGACCAGCTGCCATTTTTCTGAGTGTAAGAAAGTCAGGGATTCAGCATGCTTGGGGTGGCGGGGGGCAGGGGGAGAGTAGTCTCTACTCCCAGCACACAGGTTTGGAGACTGAGGAGGAAAGATACTGAGTGGTTGAGTCAGAATCCAAAGTGTCTGTATAGTTCTTGTATAGTCAGGAAAAGATTCCTGGGTCTGTAAGGCTTGAAGTGAATCTTAACTACCAGGAGACCCCACCCACCCACCCCCGATGAGAGACTGGAGAACAGAGTTCGATGCAAATGCAAGAGGTTTATTTTCTAGTGCATTGGGTTCGACCCTCAATCAGCCCCTCATGGTGAGTGACTAGAAGGCTATAACAAGCAGTTTTTTCTTTTCTTTTCTTTTCTTTTCTTTCCTTTCCTTTCCTTTCCCTTTCTTTCTTCCTTCCTTTCTTTCTTTCTTTCTTTCTTTCTTTCTTTCTTTCTTTCTTTCTTTCTTTCTTTCTTTCTTTTTTTTTTTTCGGAGCTGGAGACCGAACCCAGGGCCTTGCACTTAGCTAGGCAAGCGCTGTCCCAACCCCACAAGCAGTTTTTATACTTTCTAGGGATACAGGTTACATCGACAAGATTATAGTTTAAACTTATTGGCTAAGCATATTGACTTTTGAATCTTTTGGCTAGCAAGCATGGGAAGATTATGACATGCATTCGAGCTCTATCTGGGACCAGATGGTCAGGTGGCTATCAGTCAGTAAATTCTGTGGATTATCAAGAATGCCTCTGCTCCTCCAAGAACTGTGGGTAGAGAACGGAACTTGGCCTAGCCTTCACCCAAGGTGGGAAGTAAAGCTGGTGAAAACCCCTAGGGTTCTTCAGGTCCATCCGAAGCATGGTGTCCCGTAGACCCTGACTGCAATGCAGAGCAAGCTGGACAGCTGGCTGTGAGGCGCCGCTGCAAGATGTAAAAGGGAGTCTTTAAAAAAATGTATGATGCCTAAGTGTGTGTCCTCCTCAGTAACACCATCCACTTTCTTTGAGACAAGTTTTCTTTGTGTAAGCTAGCTTGGCTGGCCAGTGAGCCCCAGGTAGCCTTCTGCCCCTACGTCCTCAGTGTAGGATTATAGGAGGCATTTACCACCATTTCCAGCATTCAGGTCATTACACTTGCATGGCGGCTAACTAGAAGGTTTAGCTCTCTCTGCAGCCCTTATGCACGGGTGGTGTCTTTTCTCAGGCACTGTATACCTCTTTTGAGTAAGGGTCTCTCACTGGGATGGAGATCTCCAAATAGGTGATCTTTGGGGGTTGGGGGCAGGCAAGGGTTGTAGGTCCATTGTTAAAGTCCCAAGCTCCCATGACTCTCTTCCAGTTAATGTTCACCACTCCCCACCCCCACCTCCAATTATTAGTTTGTCATGGCACACATAAGGACGATGGCAACAAGCATATTTCTCTCTTCACTTTCTATCTAGAATTCAAGAGACTTCCAGAAGAATCCCAGAAGAATGGAGACAAATGCCTTGTATGCTTTTCTTGGGATCCAAATACAGTAAGCAAGTCCTTACTAATTGACTGACACAGGGAATGTGTGCTGTATGGTAATTCTTTGTTAAAGCAAGTCTTCTGCAGTGCCTAGGGCTGCACAGTTCTGAGATGGTGTGGGGAGTGCATGGGGCTTAATTGGTGCTGCTCCAAGCCGAACACCTCCTTTGTAATTACACCTAAATTATGATTCATTACAGGGACAATCAGCCGCGTTGCTTTCATAGGCTTTCACTTCACTGGTGAGAGTCAAGATTTCTCTAACAGTCTTCCGTTAAATCAGAGCTTGATTTGTGACTGGAGGCTTCTGAGGCACACACAGCCTACTTCTGGGTGCCTTTCTCTGGTAGAGAGTGTGCCGTCTGGGTCTGCACCCTTCTGGGCTAAGTCAACTGGCAGGCTGCTCACATGGGGACACACGGTGCGTCAGCATCCTCTTGTTCCTGCCTCTGTTCTTCTTAATGTTGGTGTGGACAACTTAGAGCCTCAAACCTCAGTCTCATCAGTCACCATATGAGGGAAGAGTTCTGAGAAGAGAGGCTATGATAATGGGGTTCCTTGCCCAGGCTGCAGGCAGTAGTCACTAGACACTAGTACTCTGCCTGACTCTTCTACTCTAACCGGGATGTGCCATTTTTTGTAGCCTATAAACCTACAGCCTAAAGACCCTGAGGCCTTAGGACCACCAGGTGTACCAGACACATACAATAGGATACGCCTTGTTTGTCCTGTTAACCTCAGGGTCCATTCTAGAAATCTGTTCCCCAGTCAGGTGGTTTCTAAACATTTGATCTGATGCTTGTGTTACTGTTCCTGGGTTCCATGTGCCTGTGTATATATGGTGTGTGCACATATGCAGAAATGTGTGTATATGTGGTATGTGCACATATGCAGAAATGTGTGTATGTGGTATGTGCACATATGCAGAAATGTGCGTGTATGTGGCGTGTGCACATATGCAGAAATGTGTGTATATGTGGTGTGTGCACATATGCAGAAATGTGTGTATATATAGTATGTGCACATATGCAGAAATGTGCGTATATACTGCTGTGCATGCATTCACTCTGCCCCTAGACTCTGGGCTACACACCAATTGTATGTCAAAGACAAGATTGTTGTCAAATGTGCTTAGACCCAGCCTATGGTGAAAGAGTTGCTTCGTTCATCTGGAGATGCTGCCCAGCTCCTCTCATACAATAGGCCTGACCAGGTTAGCACTCTATAATCTGTGCAATCATGAAGCCATGTCCATCAGAAAGAAGAATGGGATTGGGCACTATGAGAAGCCATAGGAGGGTCTAAGGACAGCCTTCTGAAATCTGGGCCTCAGCTTCCTATTGCAGAACCACTGGACATCTGGTTGTTTCTGCTCTTCCAGGCAGTGACTCTAAACTCAAGCATCTCTTCAGGGCAGAAGCCCATCTGTCTTGCAGGTTGGTCAGGTCGTGTAAACTAAGACAAAGTGATGTAGTAGAGACTAGTGAGGCCTGTTCCCAACAAGATTTCTTTTCTTACTGAAAGGCAAACACATTTTAGGGGCTAGAGGGGTAGTCCAGCCTTGCAAACACAAGGACACAGGCTTCTTCCCCAGGACATGGAAAACTGAAGTGTGTGTGTGGAACCCCAGTTCTGAAGAGGTGGAGACAAGAGAAACCTGAGAGCTTGCTGGCCAGCCAGCACACTCAGAGAGTCCAGGCCACGGAGAGGCCTTACGAAACAGGGGAGGTGGAATGGCACCTTAAGTGTCCTCTGGCCACCACTGCATGTGTACCTGTACATACATCAACATGTAAACACACACACACACATTCACATACACACACACATTCACACACACTCACATACACACATAACCAAACTTACACCCACACTCACACAACACACCCCCACATTCACAAAGACATATACACTCACACGCTCACATACAATCACACACTCACACCCCCCCACATACATACACATGCACACACATTTATGGACACACACACATTCACACACACTCACACAATACACTCATACCCATTCTTACACCCACACTTACACACCCCACATTCACAAACACACATACACTCACACACTCACACTCACATACATACATACACATGCACACACATTCAAACATACACACATACATGCTCACATCCACACTTTCACACATTTATGGACACACACACTCACACACATACACACACACTCGCATGCATACACACCCACTCACATACAAACACTCATACCTATTCTTACACCCACACTTACACATCCCCACATACACAGACACACATACACACACACTCACATACACATGTACACACTCACACACATGCACATACTAAGATACTGTAGAGAGTAGCTTGAATGACAAATGCTGATCCCACAGACCTAGATGCAGGAAGTCTAAGATCGAGATGGCTTGCTGGTGACAGTGTGCCCTTCCTCCCTGGTAAGAGGTCACCTCCTTTCTATGTGTCCACAGGCTGGGAAGAGAAGTTACCTCCCTTCTGTTCTCATAAGGTCCCTGATACTTGTATTGACTAAGGCATCTGGGAGAGTTTCATCTATACAACCCCATGGCCCCCCAAGGCCCCACTCCTGCCTTCATAGTGGGGTCAGACTTCAGCACAGGAATCGGAAGCATCCACATTTGATCCATGCAGTAGCTCTGGGAAGTGTCACCTTTATATCTGTTCCTTCAACAGCCATACATGGCTTTTAAAGACATTATCTGTAGCGTCTACCAAGCCTGTTCCCTCCCTCCCCTTTCTCTCTCTCTCCCCTCCCTTCTCTCTCCGTGCTTGTGTGTGTAGTGTGGGTTTACCTGCATATACAAGGACAGAGATCAGTATCAACTGTTAGCTTGGGCTCTTTTCATCTTAGCTTTCGAGTCAGGGTCTCTCCCTGAAACTGGAGTTCATCAACTCCGCTGGACAGGCTGGCCAGTGAGCCTCGGGGATCTCCTGTCCCTTCCCCCTTCCCAGTTCCAGGCTTATAACCGCATGCTTACACATCTGACTTTTTATGTAGGTGCTGGGACTCGAACTTGGGTCTTCATTCTTCTACAACAGTCACTTTATCGACTTAGCCACTCACCCAGTGCTTCCCCAACCCTCTGTTAAAAGGATACCAGTGATTTCTCTTCAGCACTCTTCATCCTCCTACACTGGAGTGATAGTCATCTCTTTCTAAGGCCATTCTCTCCTTCTCAAGCACTAGCTGCTTTCTCCTTGGCGCCTCTGCCCCCAGAGTCTCTTCTCCTTCCTGTCTTTGGTTGACTGATTTCCCTATGGACTGATGTCAGTCTGAGCAAGAGAGCTTGGAGGTAGGGGTAGGACAACCCAGAAACCACTGCTGGGAAGTTGGAAATACAGAGGTTATTCGTGAGAGTTCTGGACACAAAAATGAGCTAGATGGTTAAAATTTTACTCTTGAGTATGACTTTTATACCAGAGTCCACCTCACCATCTCTACACCAGGCACTGCCTCTGGCTTTTGACACCCGTCCGTGCTATGACTTGGGGTTGGGGGACTAAGGTGGTGAGACACAGATGCCTGATGCCCTTTTCTTGTTTACCAGGGAAGGCAGCAATGGGATCAGCACTGGGCAGCTCATGTCTAGCATGCTGTGGTGTCAAATGCCCGGCCACTTTGGACGATGCTGTTATAACCAAGGATATACTTCGGCCAAACACACCTGTTAAGCTGATTTCAGTCTTACAGGGGCTGGAGTTAGGGAATAGGTCACAATGTTTATTCATGTGATTTGTAAATTCAGGGCTAAACCAAATGGAATGGGAATTTGGAAGCAGCAGCCAGAGTACCGAGGGGGCTCAAGGTTCTTTGTGCTGTGTCATGGTTTTCTCTGAGAGTAAATCCTTCCATGTAAGAGCAGAGCTTGTTCGGACACAGGATGTGAATAGGGAGGTGAAAGAGGGTATTTCAAGACAGTATGTCTAAAGGGAGATAAAACAACAGGACGTCCTAAGGGGAACTCATTGAAACACATGCTATTTACAGGGAGGTAAAACAGAGTTTTCTTAGGCAGTGGTTCTCAACCTCTGGGTCGTGACCCTTTTGGCGGTTGATTGACCCTTTCACAGTGGTCACTGAAGGCTATTGGACAACACAGACATTCTCGTTACAATTCATGACACTAACGAAATTTCAGTTGTGAAGTAGCAATGAAAATAATTTTATAGTTGGGGGTCAGCATAGCATAAGGAACTGTATTAAAGGTCACAGAATTAGGAGGATTGGGAACCACTGCTCTAAGAGGAAGTGAAACTTCCATCCTGTAGAGAAGTTAAGTTCAGAAAGCGGAACACTCTGAACAGATTCAGGAAGTTCCTGAAACTGACCACATTTATTATCTACCCCCACTCTCTGCAACATATGTAAGCAGTAAGGACTACTGAGAGATGTCTCAGACTAAAGGACACTCTCCAGCCTATAAACTGTGCAGCCTATAAACTGTGCAGTGTGTCCTGGGGTTTCCGATTCCCTGAGCTGGTGTGGGCTTTGGCGACAGAGCTGCCTTTGGGTCACTTCTGTTCCTATATATAACCCCAATAAAATCCATTGGTTCATCAAGATGGACTTTGGGGGCACCCTTAGTGTGCTTTGCCGTCAGTTCCCAGTCTGGCATAAGTAGACATCTGTTCCCATTTCACCAGGAGCAATACGAGTGGCATTTTGTTATGAGGCATGGTTTTGGGCTTATGGGAAGGTGTGATAAAGAATATTCCGATATTTTTCGGCTTCTAGTTTTGACAACCATGCCAGCTTTTATCTAAACTTGTGTACCTTCTGGATCCGAACCCAGATTTGGCATTAGCAATGCAACTTCCAAACATTTAGATTTGTACAAGTTGCTGATATTGATTGGGTGTCCCGTATTCCAGAGTCAAATGTAGCAAAGTCTGGGAGCTGGAGAGATGGCTCAGTGGTCAAGCGCTGGATTGCTCTTGCAGTGTTCACTGCCCAGCACCCAGGTAGGGGAGATCTCCACTGCTTGTAAATTCCAACTCCTTGCGGAGGAGCACGCCACTGAGCTAGCTGGCAAAGCTTGGGGTGGCTGTGTGTGAGGTGGCAGATGACTCCAAGGCATACTGAAAGGAAAGTGACTCTGAGCCTGGGCCGGCAGACACTTCTGCCCTTTGCAGGCACTCACATTCAAGTGAATACCCCCCTCCCCATACATACACATAATTCAGCCCAATAAAAAGGACTCTTTTTAAAAAGACACAGAAGTCTAATTATAAGGAGCTATGCTAGGTGCCAAAGAAGAAAACAGTATAGAGAAAAAGATTTCTCAGGGCCCTTTATTTCAAGTCAATCCTTTAGGGACACCGTTTTCCAGCAGAGAAATGAGTGAATATGTTGTAAGCCTTACATGCCTGTGTTCCTGTGCGTGTGTGTACTCACATGGAGAGTGGAGGAAGATGGTGGATGTCTTTCTCAGTTACTAGTCATCTTATTTTGTGAGAGTTGGTCCCTGGATGAACCCAGAGCTCGCCCATTCACTAGACTGGCTGCCAGCAAGCCCCTAGACCTTCCAGTCTCCGGCTCCCCAACACTGGGATGCTTAGTGCTTTATTTTATGGGTCTTGGGGTTTGAACCCAGGTCCTCATGCTTGAGCAACAAGCACTTAATCTCCTGAGGCATGACTCTAGATCCCAGTACTAAGGCTTTCTACCCTATGATGATCAGTTACACAATAAGTGGGCCTTACTGGGTGGTCACAAAGCCTTGTGGAGAAAGGAACATGTAGTGGAGCTCCTTGGAAAAGTTTGGTGGAACTGCATGTGAGGTGGCCGGTGACAACCAAGGCATTCAGAAAATGAGGGCATTTCTGGGCCTGAACTAGGGGACTGGACATTGAATTAAGAGAGTTCCCTCATCATCATGATGGGGAACCAGAAGGAAGACATCTGTAGTGTAAGTATCTGAGGGAGGGAGGAATTTGTATAATGTAAAATTTAGGTAGAGTCAGAGTCAGACTGAAGAGGAACAGTACAATCATACATTGGTATCTTTGAGGTCTCAAGTTAAAGGGGAAACAATGAGAAATCTTCCAGTTTTAAGGCAACAGGTACAAGCAGCCGGAGAGCCTGGAGTAACCATTTTTGAGGACCTGGGGGCATACACCTACCTGGGGGGATACTCACTCCTACCTGGGGGGATACTCCTTTCCTTACTGATTTTATTTTTACCACAGCTCACCTGCCCTTGGCTGGCAGGGGCTTCTCTAGAAGGCTGTTATATCCAAGAAGTGGGAACCTGGCCCAGGAGAGCAAGGACCTGTGAATTATCTTGGAAACATATCTCACTGGAGCCTCCATCCTCATCCCTCAATGTGACCACATGTGGACTCAACACAGAGACAAGTAAGGGTCAGCGAGATGGCTCAGCAGGCAAAGTGCTCGCTCTGCAAGCTTGGTTCCCAGAGCTCACGCAGAGGGAAGGGAGAAATCGACTCTACAGAGGTGTCTTCAGACCCCAGGCATGCACAGTGGCATGTGCTCTGCTCTCACACAAATCACACACAGGGTATAAATAACAACAACAACAATAATAATAGTAAAGTAGTAATAGCAATAACAACAACAATAGTAAATCTGGTTAAAAGAGGGAACAGGACAAGTGCTGAGAGAACAAACATCAGACATAAAATGAAACACCTCTGCTGTACATATCATATATATATCATATATGTCATATGTTATACATGTCATACATACACACACACACACACATATATATATATATATATATATATATATCTCACCCTAGAAATGTAAGAGATGATTCTGCCTCCACCAAGCAGGCACAGGTAAAAGAGAACAAAGATGAACCAATAATTTTGGAAATGGAAATCGTGGTTCATGGGTTGAGCAGAAGAATGGAGGAAGACAGGTAAAGATAAAAACCCAAAACTTGGGAGGGAGAGACGGGGAGCAGATAAAAATCTCACCCCTTATGCAAAATGAAACAGAAAGGAGAGAAAAGAGGAAGCAGTGGGACATACACTCTGGGTGACAGGGTGTGTCAAAGTGACTGTTGGGGCAGGGCAGCCCATACTGCAGAAATCAGTGAGGCACCTCAAGAGTGAAAGGAAACCTTCACAAAATGCCTGAGGGGGCTGTGGAGCAGCTCGGCTGACCAAGCGCTCACCTCACAGTGTGAGGAGCTGAGTTTAGACCCCCAGAACCCAAGTAAAAAGCCTAGTGGGGACTCATTCTTGTTATCCCAGCAGTGAAGAGAAGGGGGAGGGGAAAGATAGGAGGCTCCTTGGATGCTGCTGGCTACCTTAGCCCCCCAATGACTCCTGACTCCTGAGTCTGTTCCCTGACCTACACATGCGTAATCTATAGCTCTTTATACCTCAGACACAATGCCCAGGCAGTGTCACCATGAGGGGTAAGGAAAGAAGTCGGAAACACAGGATGAAAGAAGACAGTGGAAAGAACACATTCAGAGTTGTAAAGAAACATCGTTTTTAATTTTGATATTTTTCTCCCATACATTAGATCCCAATATGGATGTAAGGAGACTTCTAATCTGACATGAGAGTTCTACCCTTGCCTAAACTCATACTAACCCAAAGGGAAAATCTGGACCCTTGGACTCCAGACTAAATAGAAGCCCACCATCCTGTAGTGGGCTAGAGCTGCCAGATCCAGATTATATTCTCTGGTTAAAAGGCCTGCCAATTAAGAAAGGAGGTTGAGGAAATAAACCATTGGTGCTTAGAGCTGAGAACAAGAATGTTCTCAAGGTTGGAGAGATTGCTGAGAGCTCTTCCTGCGTAAGCATGAAGATCTGAGTCAGATCCCCCAAAACCTATGTAAAATTCAGACACAGTAGTGAGCACCAATAATCCAAGTGCTCCCATAGAGAGTTGAGTCTCAGAGACAGAATCTGCAGAAGGTGCTGAGCCAGCTGGTCTGGCATGTGTACTGTTGAAAGCCCCAAAGCCCCTGCCTGAAATCAAGACAGAAAGCAAGGACTTGAGGCTGGAGAGATGGCTCAGTGGTTAAGAGCACTGACTGCTCTTCCAGAGGTCATGAGTTCAATTCCCAGCAACCACATGGTGGCTCACAACCATCTGTAATGAAATCCGATGCCCTCTTCTGGTGTCTGAAGATAGCTACAGTGTACTTTATATATAATAAATAAATTGTTAAAAAAAAAGAAAGCAAGGACTCACATGGGTGTGTGTACGCTTATATACACATGTGCATTCAGATGTACACACACACACACACACACACACACACACACACTATCAAATAATTCCATACTCATTACCAATGTAAGGAACTGGTTTTCTCTATGCAGCAGTAGAATGAAATCAACAAGAAGATTTGAAAGTGACTACCAGAGAAAGGAGGTTGGGTGAACAGTTTGAATCCCACGAGCAAGAACAATTACAAAAAAAAATAATGGAATCAATTCAGGGAAGGCAAGAAGTAGATCAAAAGGAACGGCTAGAGATATTTGCTATATAAAAACATAAAACAAGATGACAAGAACAATTCCACACACTGAGATTTTCAATATTTATATAAGATAAATCTCCAACTAGAAATTCTCTTAGTTGGAAATCTACAAGGCACTTACCAGGAATAACAGCAACCACAAACCCACAGTGAAAGTTGTGACTAATCGACTTGAGAAACCATAGCAGGAAGTAGTCACGAAAACAAGGGTGATGTAGCAATACTGAACGAAGCAGAGGGTCGATTCTTAGGGCTGGAATAAGCCTTCGTGTTATTTCTGGGGTCGAGCCAGGAAGCCAGGCAGCAAGCATTCCAGGGGTATTAGATATAGGGACTCAGAGAAGCCATTGAGAGACTCAGCTCCCATCATCCACTGCTCCAGGACACTGCAGGTCAAGGATTATAATTATTTGAAAAGAACTGCACATCAGCCACTTGTGCACTAAAAGCCGTTTGTAGACGCATGCAACAGAACCAGGTGGAATTACAGACTGCAATCTGAAGCCATAATGCATGCTAACGTTAGCATACTTCACCCAGAAATGAAATGATACAACAATGACTGTTAAAGATTTGAGAGATGATGGTTGGGAGACTGAGTTTTTGTGAACAGGCTAGGTTAAAATATGTATTTGAATCTAAGAGAAAATTCACACTGTTTTTTAAATCCACAAACCACAAAATGTTCACAAAATCGAACATTTGTACCACTGAACACTTAAAAAAAAGGAACAAAAAAACCAAACACAACACTTTTTAAAAACTCAGTACAGAGCATTTGATTTTGCCAAAATTCACTATGATTAGCTGAAGGTAATGTACAAAAATCCGTATCATCTAACATTAAGAAAGATATAAAACTGAAACTACAAATCAAATGTGTATTGGGTCTCATGGAAACATCTGGAATCTGACAAACATGGAAATGTAGAGGAAAAGTCAGAGTCTTGATTTTATTTATTAGAACATAGGAATACTGAAAATGTGTGTATCCAACTGAATGAAATAAATACAAATGTAAACAGTTTTAGTAGGAACAATAAAGGATAGAAATCAAAGTAATAGAGCCAGATAAATTTTTTACCATGAATTATTAAAACATAATGACCAATAAAATTGGTCAACTTGCATCTGATTGTAATAAAGTTTCTAAGTACAAATATTTTCCCTTATAAATAACAAAGCCCACAGTTGACTTTGGACATGAAGGAAAGTATTAAGCTTTCAAATACATACATCTTTATATTAACTTGAAAATGTAATACAAAATAAATGGTTTATCAGGAATATGTAAAAAAAAACCCTAAAACTGAATTTGAAGTGATTGAAAGCACATCTATGAAATTTTGAAAGCAGTAAAATGTCTAACCCTAAAATATCAATAGGTCTAGACAGTTTTATGGGAGATTCAGAAACTTAATCTTCAATAAAAAGACCAGCATTGTATTAATAAAAAGTTCCAGTCTATGCAGCATAGAAAATGATTGTAGGATGCTGTTTACTCTGTGAGGCTGAGCGATTCCCTACACGAGGATATAAACTAAGAAGGAAACTTTTGTTAATAGTGTCAGGAGTTGGCTCTCTCCCACGGGATGGGTCTCAAGTTGGGTAGGTCATTGGTCGGCTGTTCCCTCAGTCTCTGCTCCATCTTTCTCCCTACACATCTGTATGACCGTCTTCTGGGAGGCTGCATCCATCAGCTGATGGAAACAGATGCAGGGACCCACAACTAAACATCAGTTGGAGCTCAGGTAGTCTTGTGGGAGAGTCTGGGGTGGGAGGAAATATTGAGGGAGCTGGAGGAGTCAAGGACACCACAAGAAGACTTACAGAGTCAACTAGCAAGGATCCATGGGGGCTCACAGAGATCGAACCACCAACCAAAGGTCAGGTAATCTTGTAGAAGAGTTTGGGGAGAGTTAGGGGTTGGGGAGGATCAAGGGAGCTGGAGGAGTCAAGGACACCGCAAGATGACATACAGAGTCAATTAATCTGGATCCATGGGGGCTTATAGATGGGTACCAATAGAAGAGCATGCATGTGCTGGACCTAGGCTCCCTACATATTTGTAGCAGATGTGCAGCTTGGTCTTCATGAGGGTTCCCTAACAGTTGGAGTGGGGGCTGTCTATGACTCTATTGCCTGCCCTTGGATACTCTTTCACTAGCTGGGTTGCCTTGTCTGGCCTCAGTGGGAGAGGATGTGCTTAGTCTTGCTGCACCTTGATGTGCCAGAGTGGGTCGGTACCTACGAGGGGCTTTCCCCTTCTCTGAGAAGAAGGAGGGGGCAATTGGGAGAGGGGCATGTGGGGGTAGGAATGGAAGGAGAAGAGGGAGGGGGCTGCAATCAGTATGTAAAGGGAATAAAAAAATTAATAAGGAAGGAAGGAGGGAAGGAAGAAAGGAAGGAAGGAAGAAGGAAAGAAACTTTCAAATACAGAACAAAATTACCTATAACAGAGATAGACATTTTACTGTGTGGAGATGCTGAGGCAGGAGAATCCCTGGGATTAGAAATGTAAAGTGATTATTTTCAAAGATAAAGAACTTTTCAATGATGTAATTACTAGACCTACCAGTGTCTTCCAAATTAATATGTCATTCCCAGGAAGTAAGTAGAATGATGGTAGCAGTGTGACAGTTTCAAGTGCCTTGCATAAAACATTGAAGTCTGAGCATTTTCATTATGAAAGGGAGTGCTGGAGGCTTCAGAGATAGCTTAGCAGCTGAGAGGTCCCAAGTGGTGTTCCCAGCGCCCAGAGTGAGCGCTTACAACTGTCTGTACCTCCAGCTCTAGGGGATCTGTGGTGGTTTGAATAGGTATGGCCCCCATAGACTCATGGTTTTGATCATTGGACCCATAGGAGGTGGCACTATTAGGAGCTGTGGTCTTGTCAGAGGAAGCGTGTCACTGTGTAGGTGGGCTTGAAGTCTCATATATGCTCAGTGTGGCAGACAGTCTCCTGCTTGCTACTTTCAGATCAAGGTGCAGAACTCTCTCAGCTCCTCCAGCACCAAGTCTTTCACCATGATGATAATGGACTAAATCTGAAATGTAAATCAACCCCAATTAAATTTTGTCCTTTATAAGAGTTTCTTTGGTCAAGATGTCTCTTCACAGCAATAAAACCTGATAAAGACAGAGTTGTTACCAGGTACTGGGTTACTGCTGTGATAGGCCTGACAAACTTTTGTTTGTGGATTTTGGAACTTTGGAATAGGAAAGCAGTAGAATGCTTGAAGAGGGGTTTAATGGGCCATGCTAGAGGAAGCATGGAAGACAGTAGTACTGAGGGAGATTTGAACTGTGGGGGCCTGGCTCAAATGGTTTCAGAGGAGAAGAATATTAGTATGTAACCTAGAGATCATTCTTGTAATATTTTGGCGAAGAATGGGGCTGTTTTTTTTACCCTTGTCCAAAAAGTCTACCTGACGCTAAAGTAAAGAGAATTAGATTAATTGTCTTTGCAAACGAAATCTCAAAACAGCCTAGTATAGACTGCATTGTGTGGTTACTACTGTTTACTCTAATGCAGAGTGTTTTGATGTGAAAGAGAAAGCTGAGCAAGGAAAATAAAAAACGCACAGATTGAGGGGAAAGGTGGAATGGAGCTAAGTTTTATGCTCAAGGAGATTAACAGTTTAAGAAATGGAAATAGAGTGGTGACTTCAGGGGAAGACCCCATCCAGCTAAGCTTCTATCCTGTGAAAAGGAATTAAAGATGGATAGGTCCAGGCATGGTGGTCCATGCCTCTATTCCTGGCACTCAGAATACAGAGGCATGCAGATCTCTGAGTTCAAGGTCAGCCTGGTCTACAGAACGAGTTCCAGGACAGCCGAGCTTAGGCAGTGAACGAAACTATAGAGAACAGAAAGCTGGTGAAGAAGATGTAATTGAATGAGGGCCCCATATTCCAGCCGCAGCAAGCAGCGATACTTACAGATTTAGCCATGTTTTGCTTTTCAAGGAGAGAAGGAAGGGCTTATTGAAATCTCCCTCTGTGACTAAGGAAGGGCACTGAGGCCAGTTATGTGGCAGGGCTGTCCCTGCATGGAGGTCCAGAATGTCCATTGTGGGAAGTTGTGAAGAAGGAGGTTAGAGACGCCAGAGCCTTGGGATACCTGACAAGGAGAGCTGTTAACAGGGAGTGAAAACAGCCCAGGAGAAAGAAATGTTTTGCAGTCAACAAAGTTGAAAGGAGTTGGAGACCTGAAGAAGGTTCTGACATCTTGGAGATGTAGAGTTTGGAGTTTGTCCTGCTGGTTTTCAGCCTCGCTTTGGTCCAGTATTTCCTCACTATTCTCCCTTTCCTGTGTTTTGGACTATTAATGTATATTCTGTGTTATTGCATGTTGGGAGTATGCAGTCTTTTTTAAATTTTTATTTTATAGTTAAGAGATTGTCTGAATCTCAGAAGAGACTTTGAACTTTGCACTTGTAACGTTTTAAGAAATTGCATGAACTTTAGACTTTTAAACATTATTGAGACTGCAGTAGACTAGGGGGACTTTTGAAGTTAGAATACATTCGTTTTGTATTATGTTATGGCTAAAAGCCTATGGGGACCAAGGAGTGGAATGTGACGGTTTGAACAGGTCTGACCCCCATAGACTCATGTGTTTGAATGCTTGACCCACAGGGAGTGGCACTATTAGGAGGTGTGGCCTTGTTGGAGTGGGTGTGTCCTTGTCAGCGGAAGTGTATCTCTGCGTAGGTGGGCTCTGGGGTTTCATATATATTGCTCAGTGTGGCAGACAGTCTTCTGCTTGCTTCCTGCAAATCAAGATGTAGATCTCTTGGCTCCTTCTCTAGCACCATCTTCCTAGAAGCTGCCATGCTTGTTGCCATGATGATAATGGACGCCAGCCCCAATTCAATGTTTTCCTTTATAAGAGTTGCCTTGGTCATGTTGTCTCTTCATAGCAGTGAAACTCTAATATAGGATTCAGTACTTCCTACTGGCCATTAAGGGCACCTGCACACACAGATACAAATAAAAAGTAAAAATAAATCTTAAAAAAAATAAATGGGTGATTCTATTTTAGAAATAAGTTCTAGACAATTTACCATGCTGGTCATTTATGGAGAAACAAGTCACTTGACCTTCTGTATATTCCTCACAATGTTTGGATTCCAAAGAACGCTCCACTAAACACCATACTGATTAGTTCAAAATGCTTATTTGGAGAATGGGGGAAGTGGAGGGAACTTCTGTGTCCTTGCAAGGAGGCAGCCAGAGAGAAGTTGGTGTATTTGGAACGAGGGAGTTACAGGTGAATTTGAAGAGCTTGGCTGGGTGAGCTTGTCTGTGTTTAGCAACATAATCATTCATTATTTCATTCATTATTTAGTGTTTGGGCAATCATCTAATAACTTTATCAACAGCCGGGAAAGTTCCAAGCCGACCTGGACTCACACCTGCAGGGAACACACAGCTAGTCCATCAAGGCTTTCTCTATGTGGTGGTTTGCATAGGTATGGCTCTCATACCATAGACTCATGTGTTTGAATGCATGCATGGCCATAGCGAATGGCACTATTAAGAGGTGTGGCCCTGTTGGAGTAGGTGTGGCCATGTTGAAGGAACTGTGTCACTATGAGGGTGGGCTTTGAGGTCTCATATGCTCAAGCTATGCCCATTGTGGCACACAGTCTGTCATTGATGCCTGTGGATTTCAGCTCTTTCTCCAGCACCATGTCTGTCTGCACTCTGCCATGCTTCCTGACATGACAATAATGCATTAAACCTCTGAAACTGACTGTAAGCCAGCCCCAATTAAATGTTTTCCTTCATAAGAGTTGCCATGGTCATGGCGTCTCTTCACAGCAACAAACCTTAATTAAGAGTCTGTGTCCTCATCAAGTGTTATGATTCTACTTATTGTCTGAGAAAATGAGGGGAACCGGAAGCCCCTGCTGCTCTTATGTGGTGCAGCATCATTCTCAAGGGCAGACAGGGTCAAGAAGGTTATGCTCATCATTATGATGAGGGTGGCAAAGGAGCAATCAAAGATTTAAAAAGAATTACAGCGTTCAGAAAAAAAATAGAAGCATCTTGCACATATCTATACATGTTAATATTGTCCAAGAAAATAAACAAAAGTAGATTGGCTAGTGACCCAAATTTAAGTAAGGCATAAATGAAATACCTCCCTACATATCAGCACTTACCAAATTATGAAATGAAAATGGAAAAAAATTGAAAAAACCCTCCTCTGCATTCAGCAAATCAGATAAGAAATATGTAAATTCTATTTAAAAATTACAAAGTTATGAAGAATAAATGAAACACATTAATAGAGATATGTGTGTCTGGATGGTAATTTTAAAGGTGTATATTTTCTTCCCATTATCTTTAGAGAGTCTCAACAAAGTGTCTCAGATATTTTTTATGAACATTGAGATGGAGAAGCAAATGTATAATAAAAGAAAACAACAGAAAAACATTGGCTGGTAATAGAAGACTGGCAGAGAGATGTGTGCCTTGGTTAATTTACAAGTGACTGTGACAAAACACCTGACCAAGGCAACTTTAGGAAGAACAAAGGTATATTCTGGCTTAGAGTTCCAAGGGTCACAGTCCACCATGGCAGGGAAGACATGACTGGTGGATAATGAGGCTAGCTAGTCACACTGCAGGACAGAGATGGACTTCCTCCATACAAACCCACCTTCTGTAGATTCTATACCCTTCTCAAGCAGCGCCACCTGCTGGGGACCAAGTGTTCAAACACACACCTACGTGGTGGGTATTTCCCATTCAAGTCATAACGGTTCCATTTTGCTAAGAAATAACCGAACGTTTTTGTGATCAACAGAACGGAATCATAAACTCTAAAGTGGGATGAAGGATTTGTGGCAAAGTGTATCATTATCTTTGATCAAATAGCATCCCAAGACCTCAGGAAGCACATTGCTCTAGTAAACAGTGTCTGAGCAATCTGAATTCAGAAAAATTAAAGAAGATGCCAAATTCATGATATGTATTCAAGAGTGATGAATTTCAAAGCATGTGAATGAGAAGAAATTTTAGGCAATATATACAAAATATTTCGAGGAGAAACATATAATCTAGACTTTAAAAAAGTAAAACAATGTGAGGAAGGAAAACACTATTTTGATGAGATAACAAATGGTAAATTCTGAGAAGCAGTATATAGTTAGAGTTTATTATGTATCACACACACACACACACACACACACACACACACACACACACACACACCCCACACACAAAGACTCTAAGAATCCACAAAGAAAACATGTTATTGGAAAGAGAATTGGGAAAATATTTGTAAGGAGTTCACAGATTAAGGGTAGCATATGAGGAGGTGCTTAGTATCGAGGGTAAGTGGATTTTAGCCATAATACTTTGTTTGGAGATTCAAAATTAAAAGCATTAATTCTAGCCTGCAGCAGCAAATGTTACAGGCGAGCACGCTTTCCTGCAGGAAGTGCCCAAAAGAGCAGCTGGGAGAAGCCCTCATACATACGAGCTGCCGACCTTCACAAAACCAGCATGCACTTTGATGAAGAAAATTTACTTTGGGGATATTAGCCTTGTAGTTAAAATAAAAACAAAACATCAACGTTGAAAAGAGAGGTGGGGTTGGGGACTTAGCTCAGTGGTAGAGCGCTTGCCTAGCAAGCACAAGGCCCTGGGTTCGGTACCCAGCTCCGAAAAAAAGAAACAAAGAAAACAGAGGTGGTAGTATATGCCTGTAACCTCCGGGGAGGCAGACGTAAGGTGATCCTTGGAGATCTTGGTTGGCTACGTTATGTAGCAAAATCTGTGAGGTCAGCGAGAAACCCTTTCTCAACAAACAAGGTAGATAGTAATGACACCCGAGGTTGTCCTCTGGCTTCTTTATTCATATGTAACATATACACACACACATATCCACATACATGGGCACATACTTACAAAATCAACTTGCACATGTATATGAGGATTCATATGTAATGATGTTCGGTTCAGAATTTTTTAAGCAGAAAATGATTCAAGCACTCCATTGTTTGGCCAACTATGCACCACACCAGGCACTTTAGAGTCAGTGGGTCCTAGGATCCTGCAGTTACCCAGTAAATACCTAGTGTGTTATGTTACTTTCTGGATGACGTAACTGGGTCTCATGAAAGCTAGAACAACAGAACAAGATTCTATGGCAGGTAAAGTTGAAGGCCTTCACTATGAAGCATGGACTAGAACACACTCTCTCTCTCTCTCTCTCTCTCTCTCTCTCTCTCTCTCTCTCTCTCTCTCCCCCCCCTCTGTGTGTGTGCGCAGTAGTTACTTTTCTGTGATAAAACACCATGACTTCTTATAAAAGAAAACACTGCATTGGGTTTATGGTTTCAGTCGGTCAGTCTGTGGTGGTGGGTGAAGAAGGGTTTCAGGAAAAGCTGAGAGCTTACATCTTGATTCGTAAACATGAAGCAGAGAGAGAGAGAGAGAGAGAGAGAGAGTTCAGTGACAATGAGTCCTTTGAAACCTCAAAGCCTACCTCCCAGTGACACATCTCTTCTAACAAGGTCACACCTCCTAAATCTTCCAAACAGTTCCACCAACTGGGGACCAAGCAGTCAAATATATAAGCCTATGAAATCATTATCATTCAAACCCTAGTCTGTATGTATGAATTAGGAAAGATGTTAAAAAATTATTCCTGTACATTGAGGGATGTGTCTTTTGTTGGGCACACTATCTTAGTCAGGGTTTTACTGCTCTGAGCAGACACCATGACCAAGGCAACTCTTATAAGTACATTTAATTGGCTTACAGGTTCAGTGGTTCAGTCCACCATTATCATCAAGGAGGAAGCGTGGAAACATCCAGGCAGGCATGGTGCAGGAGGTGTTGAGAGGTCTACATCTTCATCTGAAGGTTTCTAGGAGAAGACTTACTTCAGGCAGCTAGAAGGAGGGTCTCAAAATCCATCCCCACAGTGACACACCTACTCCAACAAGGTCATACCTCCTAATAGTGCCACTTCCTGGGCCAAGCATATTCAAATCATCATACATACATACATACATACATACATACATACAAGCATACATCTGCATGTTGGAGAAGGTGTCAATTTTTTTCCCTATGCTTGAAATGTTTTCTTTCATTTCAGGGTGTGTGTGTGTGTGTGTGTGTGTGTGTGTGTGTGTGTGTGTGTGTGTGTGACAGAGAGAGAGAGAGAGAGAGAGAGAGAGAGAGAGAGAGAGAGATTGAGAATAAAGGTTGTTCTCTCTGACAACTACAGCCATGATAAACTTCCGCCACCCTTCAAAGTCCCGCAATCTATTGGCATTCAGGCCTGTCCCTGGCTTCCCTCGATCTGCTGACACAGACTTTGGGGCAGAATAGAGTCCTGGCTGGAGCCTTGTCCCAAACTCATGGTGAGCTCTCTAATGGCTGCTGTTCTTGTCCAACCACTGAGAGCCTGTGCCTTGTCTTTCTTAGGGCTTCGCTAGCTTTCTTTTATTTGATGCTAGGATCCTCTGAAACCTTCTCATTGCTCTTTGGACATGTCTGGGGCTCTGCAAATGAACCCATGCCTCTATTCCTTTTCCCTGCTCTGAGAAACTGGTTCCTTCTTGCCAAACTTTCCACACTCTCCTCTTGAGAAAATGAGTCAGAGGTGATGCACCTCTATCTGCAGGGTCTCCAGCTTGTGACCCAAAAGGGACAGTGAGGAAAACTGTCGTTTTGAATAAGCGATGTATTAGAACAGTTATTAACACCATTGACAGAGAGACATGACACAGCAGCATGGTTGGGACCCTGAGAATGGTGTAGGCCCCCAATACTATAGATGGCACCCCAAATGGCAGGACCTCTGAAGAGAGTCCAGACCCACAAAGCAGGGTGTGCATCTCTCATTGTAGGTCTCATGGTGGGGAAGGGGTTTCATGCAGCGTAGTTGATGACTAGTAAGTAGTTAATGTGTGTAGAAAGGCTCTCTGCTTTGGGAAGTAGGGGGCAGGGGAGTGTGGTAGGTGACTAACAATGGTCCCTAGAGGCTTATAGATTTGAATACTTGCTCACCAGAGAGTGGCACCATTTGAAGGGATTAGGAGGTGTGACATTTTTGGAGGAAGTGTGTCACTGGAATGGACTCTGAAGTTTCTAAAAGCCCGTTCCAAGACCAGAGTCTCTCTGTCTCTCTCTGGCTGCTGACTTTAGACCCAGATGCAGCTTCTTCTCCAGCACCAGTTCTGCTGTGTGCTGTCATGGTCCCTCTGTAGTCATGCACCAGGCCCGCGATACCATAAGAGGGCCTTGGTGAAATGCTTTCTTTCATAAGAGTTGCTGCAGTCATGGTGTCTCTTTACAGGAATAGAAAGAACATTGACCAACGCAGGGTTCCACATCCTAGGAGAGGCATGCCTGACTCTAAAGATGGGGAGGGTTGATGAGTGTGAAATATTTACAGTGTACCCATTACACAAGCATCTGCCATCCACAAGTATGCCAACCCAAAGCCTATAAACTTCCAGCTGAGAAGAATCAGGATGCTGGTCATTCTTCTGGAATCCAGGCACCTCAGGGATCAAGGAGTTTCAGCTTGACAGACTGGCTCTGGGTAGGAGCCTTGACAGTTCTTTCCCAAGAGCTGCAATTAAGAGGCTGTTGGAGGTGAGCATGGCTCAGTTAGCTTGTAGGGTAAATCCCGACACCTTGTCAGTGACTGACACTGTTGAGCCTTGTGAGTTCACTGATGCAGAATGAGCAGCCCCCTCTTTTCTGTAGGGTGTCCATTGCATGTACATCTGGTCTACAGCATCTGACTGACATAGGACAGAGCCAGCCGTACTTTGGAGCCTCAGTAAGCACAAGGCCATTATAGGTGCTGGTCTTAGGGTTTCTACTGCTATGATGAAACACCAGGACCACAGGGAAGTTGAGGAGGAAAGGTCTGTTTGCCTTATACTTCCACAGCACTGTTTATCACTGAAGGAAGTCAGGACAGGAATTCAAACAGGGCAGGATCCTGGAGGCAGGAGCTGATGCAGAAGCCATGGAGGGGTGCTGCTTACTGGTTTTCTCCCCATGGCTTGCTTTCAGCTTGCCTAGGACTGCCAGCTGAGGGATGGCACCACCCACAGTGGACTGGACCCTCTCCCATTGACCACTAACAGAAAATGTCTTTCAGTTGGATCTCATGGAGACATTTCCTCAACCGAGCCTCTTTCCTCTCTAATGACTCTAGCTTGTGTCACGTTGACCCACAACCAGCCCACACAGGTGAAGATCTTACTCTGAGAACATTCTCTGAGGTGCCCAGGTTCTCGTGTCCTGGAACAACCAATCAGACCAGGGACACATGCTTAATAATAAAAATGAAGGTGGGTTATTAAAACAGGAGAAAGGCAACCCAGAGGGTAGAAGTAGGCTGGGGAGCAAGAAAAGAGTCCTCAAAAAAATCTCTGTGCCAAGTGAGTTCCTGTGGGGCAGCGGGCTGTGAGAGGTACCCTGATTCCTGGCCAAGATAGGTCGAATCCCCAGAGACCCTAAAAGGGATCCCCCAGGAGATCAAGACCTTCTCACGTAGATATAACCCTCACATCCCCCTGTAGGGAGGTTTGAGACAGACTGGTCACGTAGGGCAATGACCTGAGCCCTTCCCTCACAGATGAGGACATGACCATAGGTCATGTAGGCTCAAGATGATCAATCGTAGAAGCAGGAGCATGCCCCTGATTATGTAGATGAGGTCTTCCCAAGCTCTCAGGCCAAACCAATAGGAAGTAGCTGCCGTCAGACACTGGCCCATCCAAAACTGTATTTAAGAATCCTGTTCAGAAGGGTTGGGGATTTAGCTCAGTGGTAGAGCGCTTGCCTAGCGAGCGCAAGGCCCTGGGTTCGGTCCCCAGCCCCGGAAAAAAAAAAAAAAAAAAAAAGAATCCTGTTCAGAAGGATTAAAGTTGTGCAGGAATCACTCTGTCGTCTGAGAGCTTCTGTTATAAGAGCTGTAACACCACCGCTTGGGGAAGAGATCTGCTCTCCCAAAATCACCACCGGAAGCTCCCCTGCACCCCTTGCGGGCTAGTCAGTTCCCTGCTGGCTCAGCCCAGCCCAAGCGACCAAAGAAGCAGCAGCAGAAAGGAGCAGCACCAGCAGCAGAGGTGGCAGACACAGTCCCCCCTCCTGCTTGAGTTCTCTTCCCTTCTCATGAACCTGCACACCTAGCCGGGCCAGAGATCTCTGTGGAGAACCTGTGGCATGGAGGCCCACAAGCTCCAATCCTTTCTGCTTATTAACACAGCATAGGCACCTGT
Source organism: Rattus rattus (assembly GCF_011064425.1). Taxonomy (NCBI): domain Eukaryota; kingdom Metazoa; phylum Chordata; class Mammalia; order Rodentia; family Muridae; genus Rattus; species Rattus rattus. Next base: position 112,119,671 of record NC_046157.1, read on the forward strand.
GTGTAGCCAGCTCCGCTCACACACTCTGTTTGCTGCATGTGGTTCAAGCTAAAAGCTTTTCAGTCTCTTTCTGCCAATTGGTTTGTACAATAATCTCTATGCCTTTATCTTTCCAAGAGCCTAATCTGTGGCCACAGAGACACTTGAATGAAAGACAAAACAAAACAAAACCACCACCAACAAAAGACCCTTTGACTTCAGACAGCCAGTCTGATTTCCAGACAGGCACTAGAGGACTGACAGATCCAGGGACAAAGCAAAACTCCTCATCCAGGCAGGATGGCGTGGAGCAGCGTGAGGTTCCCCTGTATCAGTCAGACTGTCACCTTGTTTAAAGTGAACTCGTTGTTGTTCTTGGAGTTTTCTGGTTTACTGGTGTTTGAACGCTGGTTGCCTATGGCAACCGAAACCATGGGAAGGGAACTCAGAACCTCTCATAAGGGGGGTGGGGGTGGGTGCTGCAAATGTCAGCTGCTTACCGGAACTTTTGTACTACCATGGCTCGAACGTGCAATTGTGCTGGAGGTACTTGCCCTCAGGTCAAGTCATTGCCCTCAGGTCAGTCCTTCTTGCAATGGCACCTTGTCAGGTCCTTACCAGCTGTGGGTTTCTAGCGTCCAGACCAAGAGCCAAATCAAGGGGGTTGGGGATTTAGCTCAGTGGTAGAGCGCTTGCCTAGGAAGTGCAAGGCCCTGGGTTCGGTCCCCAGCTCCGAAAAAAAAGAACCAAAAAAAAAAGAGCCAAATCAATTTGTTTCTTTGTCTGTCTGCCTCTCTCCCCTATCTCTTTCTCATACATGCCCACATATATGCACATATGTATGTGGAGGCAGAGGTC